>NW_024088143.1:0-31069 GCF_009730915.1 Dioscorea cayenensis subsp. rotundata
GGATAATCCTAATTTTGCCTTTGGAATGGCTCATATAATTAGAGCTCCTAGCTATATGTTTCTGGGAATGTCTATTATTTCTTTTATCTCACCCTAGATCCAATATTTCTTATTTTTCAGAATGTTCTGCATATTTTTCAATCACTCTTAACCCTATGTTCTCTCTCTAATGCCTACTACATTTCAATCAAAACATCTTTCAATTTATATCTCTTTCAAAAATCTCTACTATTTTTGAATCTCACGTAATCGCTTGTTTTGTAGTGATGTCTCCTGATTTCTTATGGAAAAGGTGATAATGTGTTTACTGGAATGCGTATCAGGCATGAATCCTAAACCCTTAATCCGGTATATTTCTTCGTATCAGTTCACTCTATTTTCGTATACCCGATCCTATGTTTTGTAATGTCTTCTATTTTATCAGTTGTGAAATCAAACCCTTACCCTATTTATTTCCTTTCGGAATATCTCCTATTTATCGATACTAAACCCGAATCTCTTTTCAGCCTCTTTTCAGTACGTGTCCTATTTTTGAGGTTTGAATCGAAAACCCTGAATAATTTGTTTTCTCGTGACTGTCTGCTCTAATCTAAACCCCATCCTATCTATTGTTTTACTGAATATCTGTTTCTAATTTTTAATGGAAAGCCTTAAATCCGCGACTCTCTTTCTCATAAATGTCTCATTTATTTTCAATCAAACACTAATCCTATGCTCACATATCGTAATGTCTCCCTACTTTTCATCAAAACCCTAATGCAATGTCAAGGAATGACTCACTTTTCATATTGGAGTCAAAACCCTGACCTTTGGTTTTCTTTGAATATCTACTTTTTGAACTCAAAACAATAATCCTCTTTGTTTTCTTTTAGTAGAATGTCTCTATTTTCATCCAAACTGTCCTAAATCCTATGTCTTTTATTTGCATCGTCTATTATAAATCAAAACACTCAAATCCTATATTTTCTTATAGTAATGTTCTACTCTTATTCAAAACCCTAATCCTGTGACTCTTTATAGTAACATATCTTCTATTTTCTAACTCAAAACTTCTAAATCTTGTGTCTTTATTGTAAATGTCTCCTAATGAAAACCTCTAGTCCTATGTTTTCTAGAAAGTCACCTACTGACATTTAAACTCGAAACCCTAATGCAATGTCTTCTTTTCCAGAATGTTCTATTTTGAAAACAAAACCTTAATCCTATGTTTTCTTTTCTATAGTATCTCATCTTTTAATGAAAGACGTTAATCGTAAGTGTCTTTATATTGCCTCTTCATAACCAAAACTATAAGGGTTCATATTTCCTATTATGAATGTCTTACTATTTTTAATCAAAATTTGTAATCCCAGGCCTTTCTTTATAGTATTGTCTCGCTATTTTAAAATTCAAAACCCTAATCCTATGCGCATTATATTTGGAATTCTCATATTTTTCAATAAAACTCTAATCTTATATGCTCTTGTGATTGCTTGCATATATTTACAATCAAAACAATAATACTATATTTCTATCCAGAATGTCTACTATAATCAAAAATCCTAATGTTACAGCCTTTTCTTATAGTATTGTCCCCTTTTTTCAGTGAAAACCCTAAGACTATGTTTTCCTATTAGAATGCTAACTATATTTCAATCAAAACCCTAATCTATGTTTTCTTTTGGGAATGTCTTCTATTTCTTTTCAATCAACAAACAAATTTCCATTAGGCATTTCATGGATTGTTTTATATATGCCTTAAAAACATTAAATGTAGCACCATACATGGGGTAAAACAGAAATACTTTTGAAAAGACTGTTAGCTAAAACAGAATACATAAATCATTATAGGTATTGTTAGTTTATCCAAAACAAACTCAAAATAGCAATTTGAAATAAAGTAAAAATATATATCTACCCATTTGTTTTCTCCTAGCAGTGTCCTCGCCAGCTGTATGTGCATATTGCTCGTCTCGTCTTATTATTGACATTTATCTCAAAATTCCTCTCGCGACAAAATTTCTCATTTATTAGTGTGTTCAATTTAAAGAATTTTTGTTTTGACATCATAAAAATCGCTAGAAAACAAAAGAATTGTTATACCTTTTGCATTAGACGAGAATTTCACTAATGCACAGTAGCCTTTTGAATTTATCTTATGCACTATGATGTGAACAATTTAATATCTCTAAGTTTATCATTTTTGTACTTGTAGTAGTGTTCTCCTCGTCTCCGCACTTGTATAACCCTCCAATCATCTCCACTAGTCATGCCAAACACTTTTGCCTTCTAGAGGGACTATATATTTCTTCCTACATGAAAACTTAATTTTGTATTTTAGATTTACAGAAAATGAAAAAGGCACATTATATACAAAATAAACTAATTAGATAACAAAGGTTTAGCGATGATACTATAAACGAACATATTCCCATAATGCTTCTTTGTGAGGTACTTCCTCCTATGAGTGGATCAGAAGTGGTGCAAGTGTCGAATTCCTGAGCTCATGTCCATCTATTGAACTCAGAAATGAGAGTCCTATGCATCCGTACTCATCACGCGGGTCGGTTTAATCAATTTAAAAATATTGGCTTTTGATTCTAAGACCGCACGCGTGAACTAATGTCATTACTATTTGGCCTCTCGTTGTAGAAGATAGGTACTATATCATATGCACAAGAACATTTATAACAATATATATATATTATATAAACACAATTATATAGTATATATTAATTAAAGATGTGTTGAGTTTTGTCATTGCATCCTCATTCGCTATTGAAAACAATCTGGGTGGTGTAGTCATCTCGAATTCCATTGTTGAATTTTTGATTTTCTCTTGTTGGTCCCTGTGATTTCCTATG
This sequence comes from Dioscorea cayenensis subsp. rotundata, assembly GCF_009730915.1. Taxonomy (NCBI): domain Eukaryota; kingdom Viridiplantae; phylum Streptophyta; class Magnoliopsida; order Dioscoreales; family Dioscoreaceae; genus Dioscorea; species Dioscorea cayenensis. The sequence continues at coordinate 2,844 of NW_024088143.1, forward strand.
TTCTAGAGGTTGTTGTTCACTCCTAACCCCACTTCTTGCACCATTTGCACTTCATGCTCTTGACCTTCATTTTCTATATTTGGTTCTTCTAATGGCATAATCTTGTGGATGGGCAAAATTCTACTCACAATGCAATTTCTACACCACCTTTTTGTGCCCGAAATATGATTTATATTGGACCCCTCGATGTCAAAAACTTTCCTTTCCCTTCTTCATTGTTAGTACTTCATTTTGAGTATGGAAGATTTCGGGACATGTAAACATGATAAGTTCATCAACAAGAAATGAACAAATCATTATGAAGGGCCATATATGTAGCATTGAACCAATCCACTCATACTTCCTATTTCTAGATAAAAGTGATATATATATATATACATATATAGTATTTCCCTAAAAACATGGAAAACCATATATCATGCCATTTTCATTATATAGTAAGATATCATCTCCTAAATATGTCAACAATTAAACTAGATTAGTAATCAAAATCATTTACAGTTAACATAATACCGGCTAAATTGTAGTGTTAACACCTCTGTGCCTTAGAGCTGAAAGGAAATTTAAATGGGCTTCCTAAATCTTTCCCCTGAATAGAAAAGAGAGTTTCTATAGAAAAACTTTAGAATAGAAATATAGAGTATTGATTATGCGAGACATCGAGCAACATTGCACTAAATTATTTTGAAAACATCTCAAAATAGATAAGTTTGAAGAGAACAATGAACTATATACGCACAATTAATATTAAAATTAAAATGTAAAAATGGATAAAACCTTACTTTCCATTATCATTCAATATCAACGATGAGATTTACAAAATAAAAGCTAGTAGAAATGGAAAACTTTCCTATTCATCACCATCCATCCAATCCCAACGTGAGTCATCAACCTCTAATCTCTCTCTTCTTCATCATCTTGTAATTGTAATAATGAGAAGGCATATCCATAGTTTTAATAGGTTGATCTTCTCTTATCCAATTGATGGATTCTGCTGATTATGTGATTCACCTCTTCATTTGTATAGTCATCAAGCTCACTACAAAAAACTTGCTCAACATTTGGACCATCTACCTCTTGAAAGCCGCATCTTTTTCTAAACTCATAACATAATGTAGCCCCACTTCAATAGGATATTTTAATAGAACAATCTTGTTGTACGTTGTGAAGCACATGAAAAGGGGTCATCCATGTAGTATAACTTGTTAAAAATCTACACATGTGAGCCCACAATCATCTTTTACAACTTAGAACCAAGCACTACTGAAATAGCAATTTATACTAAAGTTACCCCAATAATCAATTGTAATTATTTGATCTATTTGTCCATAGTAAGTAACATCACCAACAATTGATTTTGATCCCTAGAACTTGCGAACATGGGAGTTAAGGTGTAGCAGTAACTCCGTTATTTTGAGATTTTGTAGGGTCTTGCATACGCCTCTAGTGCAAAATGAAAACATTAATATAATACCTTTGTGATCTTATTGTAATCTGGATTTGGGCCACTTGATAACTACATAATATAGCTTAGGTACATGTTCATTCTTCACTCTTTCTTTTCAAAACAAAAATAAATCTTGGTAGTGAGTTTTGTGTGTCTTCCCATCTACTTGACCTACTCACTTGAGTTTATCAAGTTTTGGTGTTCTCTTTCATCGTAAACACATAAACATATACAAATAGTTATAATTCAAATTTACTATTTAGTTTAAGAGACTCTTACTTAATATATTCCTCCACATGTTTGTTTGCTCACAATTAAAACAAAAAGCATAACGATGATCTGTGCTAAAAGAATCGTGGTCCAAAGTGAAAGTCTTACCTTTACTTTCTTCACACAATTGGGTGACTAATCTCATCAAAAATAGGTGATGCTTTCCATCCTTGTTACAATATCATTATTCCTACCCTATATCTACTAAATCTTTGTCCTCACAAAAATCATACATATACCTTGAGTAAAATACCCAAACATTCTTCAGCTAAATACCCTTTCCTGCAATAGATCCCTTCTGGACAACTCCAATTGCATACAAAAAGACTTCAACTCACAAATCCCGCTTCGATTGGAAACATCCAAATGACAATGAACTAGGCCATCAAGTTTGTTCCATCTCAAATGAATAGTCAAATGCACCATTACATCATTTGGGATGAAAATCATCTCAAGACGGCTAAAAGGATTTTCACTATTTCCTTCGCAGACCCATCAAGGTCTTGTATCTTTCACAACTTTATCGGATATATTCCATAAAAATCACCCAACCCTGACTACGATATTAGCAATAGCTTGGCAATGTTTTTCACTTACTAACACTCTATGAAGTATAATGCATCATAACATGAGCACCATTGCTTTTGTATCCTGAAATTTTCTTATCATCCAATTGTACACATCGAGAAATATTTGATGCAAATCCTTGTAATAATTTAACTTGTTTAAAAACTTTGTAAAAGATACTTTTCTCTATCGTATAGAATAACAAGTCTTTTATTATATTGAATCTCGAGATCCATCTCAATCAAGTAGGTTGAAGCTCTTTTCATTATACCCATTACTCAAGGTCGAGGTATGTATTTAAATGATCTTTGGTTTTTCCCAACCATATTTAATAATGTCCCCAAAAATCTGTCCAAAACATTTTTCGTAGTGTGCATGACATCTAAATTATGACGCGAATGTATTATGCTCCCATAGAGGTACCTGGCAACTATATAGACTTCTTTCCTCCATGGATCGTTTGTAGCGGCTTCTTCTACTTTCTGTGTCTTCGAAAAACATTCTTATAATTAGATAAACTTTTTGTGTTATACCAGATAATGGGATTGGTGCTTCTCTGAACTCCACATGACCATCAAACGATGTCTTATTATGCTCACCAAGAATGATTTTCTTTTATCTAAAAATCTCTGATGACCCATGTAACATGTCTTCCTACTATACTCAAATATTGGGAACAAGTTTCATAATTGCACAAGCATGCTACTTCCTTTGGTGTCTAATTCCTCATAACTATGGCATAAGCTCGGAAAAGTCACCATTGTCCATAACAATGCCACCCACATGAGGAAATAAGCTGTCGAAGAGTCATAGGTTTAAAACACCAAACCTCCCCATAATTTCTTCAATTCTTTTAATTACAGGTCGCAAGTGTAAAATGTCATGTCCTCAGCCCAGAGATTTAGGAGCGAATAATAATAGATGAAGAAGAAGTATTCAGTTTCATGAAAATCAATGGTGATAAATTGTAATTGACTAAAAATAGGCCATATGCTATGAGAAATGTTCATTGTTCGAAATTGACAAAAACCATCACTAGCAAGTGCAACCCTTACATTACGAGAATCTTGAGCAAACTCAGGGTGTAAATCATCAAAATATTTCCAAGCTTTTGCATCACCGGATGCCTCAAATTTCCACTCATTTTGGATGTTGTGTTGCATGCCATCTCATTGCAGATAGACGCACTCGCTTCACAGATGAGTAACCCTTTGTGGCCTTGGAGTAAGTGGAAAATATCGTATAACCCTTAGTGTGCATAGTGAATCCATCGAAAGATTATTGTCAATACATGTGTCATTCAATTTCAAACTGAGAAGGCCCCACATGTATGACAATTATTTGATTGTTTTATTCTCATACAAAAATAAACATACAATCATTTGACATGCATGGGTTTTTCATGAAATCAAGACCCGCACTCACTGACTTAATTGAAAGAATTTTGGATTGTAGCGATCAAGAAAAAGCCTCTTTCAAAAAATTCAAATGTCACCAAAAATGACTTATCCCATGTGAGATACTTGAAAAGATATAACCGAATAGTGAAAGAGCGACTTTGAGAAATTTCTACACTCTGGATAAAGCTCTTTGTCGCTTCCTCCATTAACTTATAAAATTTCTTTTGCCTGACGTTAGGGCCTTCACTAACCCTTGGGAGGTTTTCTCATCTCTCCAGGTTCATCTCCTATGCATATCATGTAACATGCCATCCATGTCATCAAGAGGATCAAGCTTCTCATCTTGTAGTTGAACATCTGTAGGAATATATACAACCCTTCCAAAGATGAAAACCCACTTGGTGTGGCCTTCATGAAAATAGTTGGCTATCAAATGATCTCTAACTATTGCTTTAACGTACCAATTACTGTTTAAACACTTTTTGCAAGGGCAAAGATCTAGTAAGCCATTGAAATGCCATATTTAAAAAGTTGTCAACTCCATTAATATATGCTTTGACCAGTTTCTGGGAGAGCCATCCACTCTTTGTTTCTAGTATTCATCACTCAATTGCCTACATGAAAAATATGTTCCATTGTCATTATACATAAATATAACTCATGATAATTGACAAATCATTAAAAACAAAAAAAATCTAAGAAATATACATATATTTACACATAAAACTAAAACACTTGAAACTAGGATCACCAAATAAAAAAAATAGAATAACAATATAATAATAATAATAATAATAATAATAATAATAATAATAATAATAATAATTAACCCAACATAAGAATAGACATACTAGTTATGCAGATAATACGAAGTTGCCACACCCACTTATGCCAAACAAAAGAACGAAAGAAAAATTTTGATTAAAAGAAACCCAAGTGTCTGAGGGAAAAACAAAAGTCATAATTTTACACGATCATGGATCATATATTCCAAAGTCAACTTTGTGGAATCGAAAGACCCACATATGTGTGTGTGTGTGATATGATATCGATAACTTTTAAAGAATGAACAAATGTATAAAATAATTCTTTCCCTAGTATTCAAGTAATTTTGATTTAGGAATAAAAGTAAAACTAAAGATACAAATTAGTCTTTCTTCCAATCCACATCTTCATCAATTTGTGTAAAATAAAATATCTTTCAAGTTTATTGAATTCTACAATTATGTACTTTCACTTCAAACTTAATAATGCATTATCAAATTATTTTTATATAAATAGGACAAATAAAATTGTTTTAAGCAAAAACACAAAACATTTTGAAAATTATAAGTAAAATAAAGTTAAATGAAGAGTTGGTATGGAAACAAAGGTACCAATACCTCTGTGATGAACTTAGAACAATCAAGTCGAAGACTAATAGCTAATCCACTAGTAAAATAAAATGCACTCATTTACATAAATCATACATACCTAGATGGTTTCTTCTCTGTTTTTAGTTCAACCATAAACACTAAATAACATAATTTTGATAAAACATTAGATCAACCATGTAAATAATAACTAAGTTCATTAATCACCAGAGATAGTAAGTAGTTGTTGTTTAATTCTTTTCTCCCGGGACTCAAAAGCTATAGTGCTCAAAATTAGGTTGTTAGATTAGTATACCAACTCAAAACCTTAGTTAAATTAAAATGCTGATTGGGAGAAAAATTCATGTCACGGAACTCATGCAAACAAAAGTCTCTGATTAATTAGGGAAAAAACTATTTTTTGAGAAATTAAAAACCATAATTTTCAAGTATCAAGGTATCAAACAAAGACTAAAATAACATTACATTTTATAACATATACCATATTTTAATAGAATCCTAATTTATACGTAAAATATATTAGACATAATTAAAAACTAATTATAATTGACCACTGGGATGATCAATTCAAGAGGTAAGTGATAAAGCAACAACTCGCCTCTGAAAACTTGGTATGAATCATTCACACTACTATTCCTCTTGTCACTTTATATGGAAAGCATCCACTAAGGAAGACTATATACCCAAGAATATTATTATAAAAAGCACATGAAATAAATTTTTAACATGAGGAAATATAAACATTAGTACTGCTGATGCAAGAAATTTTAAACCGATTAAATTCTATTGTTCAAGAGGGCATCAATACATAATATTAAACATAATACGTATCTTTCCCGGAGCTATTTATTTTGAGCAGTGTTTACATCTGATTTAAACATATATGTGATGCACCAAACACCAAACAAATATCAATCAACCATGGAGAACAAAAAAGAAAGGGTTTTGAAAAATTGTATCTCACAAAGGGTCGCTGCCTCTAAGATATTGCAGTGAGTATTGGAATGACCTATTCTAGTAGGGCAACGCTCTTCATGCTCAACACGCCGCAAAGAAGAAGAGGAGAAAAATGCGAAGAGAAACCATTGAGAGAGAGATACCCAAAAGGAAGATGTGAAACAAGTACTAGTTCTTCTTCGACACCTACACCTGCCTAATCTGATGATCGCTATGCGATAGAGAAAAGAGGATGTAGCTATGAATCGACACTCCACATGTTCCACTGATGATCGCTACGCGAGTAGAAGAGAGATGCGGCTATGAAAGAGAGAAAACGCATTCATCCGTAGAGAGAAGAGAGAGAGAGGGAGAGAGGTAAAATGAAAAATTAAATTTGTTAGGGTTTTTTTCTTTTTTTTTTATATTTTTGAATGTTATTTTTTTAATAAAATTTATATTTATTTATATCATAAGCTTATCTCAAAATTAGAATCTATTTTGGGTGGTAAATGAGAAATTTTTTTATTCAAATAAAAACCTTGTTTTTATTCATTTTTCTTTATAATTCATAAAATTTTAAGAAATTTAAAAACATCACAAAATTTAACGTTATAATAAAAATAAGTTAAAAACACATTAAAATTAATTTAAATTAAGAATCAATATCCCTAAAAGTTAAAAATATATAAAATTTTATAAAAACTTATTTAATAAAAAATAATTAATTTAGGACAATTGATTAATGGAGATATTCATATAAAATTTGAAAAGAAAACATTTTTGATAATTTATTTAAATAATTGATTAATATAATATTTGAAAAAGAAAGCAATTTTAAAATAATTTGATTAACAAAATAGTAGTTATTAAACGTGATTATATTTCTCACATTTTCATTTTAAAAATTTAATATTTAAAACTTCTAAAACATCATAAGATATAAAGTGTTATAATATAAGTTAAAAATTAAATTAAGCATGAATATCCATAAAATTTTAAAAATATATTAAATTTAAAGAAAAATAATTTAAAAAAGTTAATTAATTTAGATAATTGACTAATGGTGATATTCATATAAAATTTCAAAAGAAAAGCATTTAAAAAATAATTGATTAACTGGTATATCATTTTTATTTTTAAAAATAATGGATATTCACATTTTTATTTTTAAAATTTAATATTTAAAACTGGTATAATATCACAAGATATAATGTTATAATAAAAAATTAGTTAAAAATACATTAAAATTAATTTAAGTTAAGAATCAATGTCCATAAAATTTAAGTTATCATTAATTTTAAGTTAAAATTAATGATTGTCTTATAATAAAAATAGAATTGGTTTTGTGGTGGCATAATTTCTTTGTTGGACAAAATCTTATTTTAACAAACTTCTGCAATAGCCTTAACATAAGTTAGAGAATTTCTATATATATATATATATATATACAATTATATAGTTATAGATTTTTTGCTAGTTGTTTTTAGTAAACAAAAAATTACCTATTATAATGAAAAGGTTTTAAAATTTAATTTCTTAATTTTTTTAAATTTTCTTTTGATAAAAATTTTCTTAATCATAATTACATGTAGCTCTCTAAAATCTTGATCTGCTAACTTGCAAGATTTTAAAGAGGCAAAAAAAAAATGCAACCTATATTATTCCATATTTTATCTAAAATTGTGTCTATGATTTGAAAAATCAATATTTTTTCAATGTACAAAATAAAAAAAAACAAATTATGAATTATTAAGTGGTCATTAATCAACTCATATGCAGCGGTTTTTAAATGTCGTTGCATTATAATGATTATGCAGCGATCATGAATCGTTACCTTATTTTAACATAGACAGTGGTTATTACAACCGATGCATGGCATGACAATATGCAGCGGTTATTTTGTGAATTGTTCCATTACAATGAATATGCAACGGTTATGAACCACTGCATTATTTTTAACTAAATATAACGACAACAAAAACCGCTACATAATTACTCATATATGCGGCGATTTAGTACAGCGATTTGTGACAAATGTAACACTTAAATGTAAAATTATCTGTAACCATATGAAACCGCTACAAAATCGCTGCAATAGATAGTCTGTTGTAGCGGTTTTATAATTGCTACAAGCTGAGTCGTTGCATAAGTGTAGTTACGTAACATTCTTACGAAAACCCAACGACCCAATTGCCACAAGAATTTTTGAATAACACCACCGGTGACAGCACATCCCGACATTGATTAAACAGACCCATCTGAATTAACTTTGACCCAATCATGGAGAGGAGGATCCCACTTAACACTTATTGTCTACTTTTTGGCTCTAAAACCATCAAACCATTCCATGTCACTAATTCAATCAATCTCAGTAGCTCTTGCCAATATATCAGAAATATTACCCCCTATAAGGTCCGCGCTTTGAGAAAATATCTTCGTTCCTCCATAACCGCCAAAATCACAATAGCAAAGATGGTACACCATTCCACTCCTGATTCATGGACCAACACATTTTACAAGTTCAACTCCAGCCAAGAATAAAGAGGTTGATCCATAAAAGAATTCCAACTACTTCTAGGAATCAATTTACTCAAGACACATCAAGCAAAAGGACAATCTCGCAAGACATGAAGAATGTCTTCCTCATAGAAACCACACCTCATGCAAGTGTTGTATTCAGATAATTAAATGTCTACGATGACATTCACAATTAGTGAGAAGACGACCTTTGAAAACAAGCCACATAAATGTGCAAATTCTATATGGCCCCCTCCACCGCCAAACTAAATCCCAGACATTGCTTTTCATACCTCTATTATGCAAGATGATATCATAATAAGCTATTTTTGTTGAAAATCTGTCATTACTTGAGAAACACCAATAGATTTTGTCAAGACCAGACTTTCTTACATTAGGGGGTTTAATACCAACAATTTGCAGCAGGCACCTACTAGGCACAAGATGACTAAAAGAGTGCCAGTCTCATGCTCCACTACATGTAACATGATCCTTCACAACTTGATTCATAACACCCTCAAGTATAGTGTGCATAGCTTGTTGATGAAGTGTCGATCCCCCCTCTAACCATGGATCCATCTAGAATTTAATTCTATTGCTATAACCCACCGTCCACTTTACACCTTGCAGCATTTTCTCCCAAGTTTTCCCAAGTGTCCCCCATAAATGTGAGCCATTTTTTGGCGGTAGCACCCCCGGAACACCTGGTGAACTCCGATCCATACTTGCCAACTAAAACATGAACCCAAAGAGCTTCTGGATTAGCAATGTAGTTCCATGCCACTTTCATGATTAAGGCTTCATTCATATCCCTCATCTTCTTTAACCCAAGACCTTCACATTTTTTCTCTCTACAAAGCACATCCCAACTAACGAGGTTCTGCTTTGGATTATCACTAGTACTACCCCAAATGAATTTTTTGCAAGCCATTATCAATACTATCACATAAAGAAAGAGGAAGGAGAGATGTCTGCATGTTGTAAATTGGAATGGAGGCGATGACCGATTGTAAAAGAGACAATCTTCCAACCAAAGACAAAGCAAAAGCATTCCAACCATTAAGCCATTTCTGAATCCTCTCAAGTATCCCATTATACATCTTCTTATCCACTCTACTGTGCCAAAGAGGAACACCCAGATACTTCCCTAAATTATTTGTGAGAGAGAGCCCAAGCATATATGAAAACTCTCTTGCTCAACTAGGAGTTACATTGTTGGAGAAAACAACTTGTATTTTTTCTTGATTAATTTTTAGGCCAGAGTAAGTGTTGAAATCATCTAAACAGATATGGAGGATGCTATGAGCCAACCTTTCAATACACATCATGAAGAGATAAGACAATATCCGGTCCCCTTGCCGAACACCATGTGAGGGATAAAAGACATCGGACAGCTCCCCATTCCAAAGAATTTGCATTGTCGGAGAGGAAATACACTACATGATAACATGAATAAGTCCATCAAGAATATGTTGCACAAGCTAGGTTAATTTGCAGAAATTCTCGAGAGAAGTGGGTATGAGAAAGGGGAAAGAGGAGGGAAGGATGAAAATAAGAGAGGAGGAGAGAGAGGGAGAGAGGGGGAGAGAGAGAGAGAGAATCAAGATTCAGGCCAAAAGATGGCTCCCATTCATCATCATTCTAATAGTCCCTCATTACAGAATAATAACAACCTGTAACAACTTTCTAGCTGGCATTCTATCGAACGCCTACTGTGCCAGGACAGACGTGCTAAATGAATAACACCCCTACTAGTCCTTTAATATGAACAATCATTTCCATCATTTCATTACATAATCATCACACTTGATGTGCCTTTTTTCCTGATTCATGTGCCAACTCTTTCTGGTTATTACATCTCCTTGGTTCTTTGAGCCTTTGGTAACAGAATACCAATATCAACTAGAGTGCCCTTAATGAAATTCCAATCAAGTGTATGATATGCTTTCTCTAAGTCCACCTTAATAATCATAAACCCTTGCTACTCCTCTTAAGAGAATGTATAACTTCTTGTGTAATAATCACATTGTCTGTGATATGTCTACCTAGAATGAAACTGGACTAACTGGGCCTATGATGGATGGCATAGTTTGCTTCAACCGGTTAGTTGCTACCTTTGTAATGAGTTTGTAACTAACATTACAAACGCTAATAGGTCGAAATTGTTTAATAGTACTTGGATTCTCAACTTTGGGAATCAAAGCAAGAACAGTTTTATTAACTTGTCTATTAAGCAAACCACCCTCAGACACATGCTTCACAAAATTGAAAAGAAAAGTACCAACTGTAGACCAATTTGCTTGGAAAAAATAGCAGCAATCCATCACTTCCCAGTGCCTTTAGAGGCTTTATATCAAAAAGGGCCTGCTTCATCTCATCCATCGTCACACCCGAATTTAAGTCCTCCACTTGTGAAAGAGACAGACTAGGAAAATAATGAGTAATTCTAAAAGCAGGTAGAGGATGAAGGGAACCAGTATAAAGACGAGAGAAAACTCCACAGCATGCTTTTTAAGATCCTCATGTCCTGATATTTCATCTCCTACCCCATCTTTAAGTGATTCAATACGGGAACATCTCCTTTTTGTCAAAGTAGTATGATGAATGTAAGAAGTATTTTTGTCCCTACTTCTAATCGAATCCATTCGAGACTTTTGCTTCCAAAGTAGCTCTTCCTGGCTCAACACAATTTCTAAATCTGAAGTTAGCTCCACTTCTAGTTTTTGAAGGTTTGGAGATAGGAATGGAAGTGGGGCGGGGCAGGGCGGTGAATGGGATCCCCGTCCCCATCCCCGCTCTCCATGGGGCAGGGATTCCCCGATTTAAAATTCCCCGTGGGGAAAAAAAATCCCCCCCGCTCACTTCCCCGCGGGGATCCCTGCCCCACGGGGAATCCCCGCCCCGCCCAAAACATTGATAGTTCGATACAAAAATTATGATCAAAAGCCATCAAAAAATTTCATTTGGGTTATACTTAAACACTAAACAAAAAAAATACAAAGAAGAATTTTCCTGTAAATAACTATAATATTTCTAATGCATTTATATTACACATATGCTAAAGATGCTATATACAATTGAAAATAAAAAATATAATGTATAATGAAATAAAATAAAAATTCTCAACCAAAGTACAACATACACATCATATATAAAATAAAAATTCACAAAATATTTCTCCTAACAAGTCATAATATAATGTATGATGAAACAATAACATTAAGGTACAAAATTAAAGTAATACAAATAACATAAAGTTTGAATTTTAATTTTGTAAATATATTATATAATAATTTTATTAAAATAATTTAAGATTTTATTAAATAAATATGTTTTAATGAAAATATATAAATATAAATAGTTAATAAGTTGTATAAAATAATTGTGAGTCCAATTTTATAATACAAAAGATAAATTAATGAGTAAGAGTTTAAATGTTTAATGGATTGAAAAAATAATATTTATCACTAAATAAATAATATATAACATTATTTTAAATTAAGTTTCTATTAAATATGAAAGTTATATTTACTAAAACTTATTAATAACTAAAAAATATTAACAAATAAATATTTATTGATTATATATAATATTATATTAATGTTGAAATAATTTTTTTAATAAATACATTAAAAAAATATAATTTTGTTGGGGAATCCCCATGGGGCATGAGGGAATCCCGTGCCCATGGGATTCCCAGGGTCCCTCGGCTGGGAGTAGGGCGGGGAGAGCATTCCCCGCCCCCGCCCTGCCCCGCTAGGCGGGAAGGAATTTTTCCCCACTCCACGACCCTGAGGAATGTTTGAGAATCCCGCCCGTTGAGGGCGGGGCCCCCCGGAGCAGGGATTCCCACCCACTTCCATCTCTATTCGGAGATTTATGAACTCAAGAGCCTTACGAATCCCAACCCGATCTTGCAATCAATCTCCTTTTTCGGTAGAATATATTCCCAAAAAACTTCACGATTCCAAGCCTGTACTTCGTCTCAAAAAGGGGTGAAAGTAGGATTCATCATCCATGACGCCAAAAATCTAAAAGGTTTAGTCGATTATGGCCTCTTTCTCTCTCACGAAATCAATTAAGAGAGGGCAATGATCCGAGGCTATCCAAGGAAGATCTTTGAACATGAAAATTTGGAAACTTATCAAACCATTGTTGGTTGCAAATGGCTCGATCAAGGCGTTCATATGTGTTTCCCCTCTTCCAAGTGAAGGAAAAGCCTTGAAAACCCATATTAAGAAGAGCATGCCCATCAACCCGACCTCTAAAAACTTCACGGGCACTACACCTCCTCTTAGAACCTCCAATCTTTTTTCGATTCATGTAAAAATAGAATTAAAATCACCACAAAAGGATTTAAGGATAATCTAACCCATTTGTAATGTGGTGGAGATCCTCCCAAAAGTAACCTTCTAACACTTGAGTTGGACTCCCATATATTGCAGAAATAAAGGATGTAGTGTTACGTTCTCCTTTCACCATCATATGAATACATTGTCTGTGACTTTTCAATGATAGAGATTAATATCATCTCCATAAAACCCAAATTCCGCCAGAGAATCCCAATGCCTCCACTCTATGCGACCTTGGAAACCCACTTTTTTTTTTTAATAAATGAATCTGCTTGAAGGCCACTCACACGTGGTTCAAACAAAAAAACAAGATGTGGATTGTGAATCTTCATAAACATCAAAAAAGTTCGAGCAAAACTAACTGAGGCAACCCCTTGATAGTTCCAACTAAAGATACGTAAGTCCATAAAAGAAGAAGAGGTACCATTACATATCATTAATCTCCATCGGAGGTTCTGCCACAACATCATCAAAATTTTCTGACTCAACTGATTCATCAATATCATCATCTTCATCCTTTGCAACGTAAGGCCCGTCCTCACTATCATCATCACCTAGCAAAGATGTGGTCTCCTTATTAGTACCTAATGTGAGGCTATCCTTAACAATCAAACCATTGCCAAGGTCAGGCGGTTCATTAGAGTGGAGCCAATCACAACATTATCTTCCATCATAGGATCATCAATAGAAATAGGGACAGAAATGCTAGGAGCATTACTGTGGGAGACGCTCCTATAGGTAGCAACACTATGCTTTAGTGGATCAAGAGTAGCAGCAGTTGGCCGCATAGTATAATTTAGCCTAGACTTATGCTTTGGGTCCTGAGCCATATTAGCTTCACTTGATTGGGCTTGCATGTGATTGGATGTCTGTATATTAAATTCGTTCATGCTTTGAAACAACTGTGCCTCCTTTCTAGCATGGAACTTTTGGCTTGATTGACGCTGATAAAAGGCCCATCATCTACAAGCTTAGGCTCCCAATGAATACGACAATCTCGTGTGAAATTAGTGCCCACATCTTTCTCCTCGAAGATTGCTAAAACACCAAACCGGGAACCTTGACAATTGACGCCTTGGTTATCTCTTGAAATCCTAGAATTATCCATATTGAATCTTCCTTTCCCTTTTCGTGTCACCACCATCCATGGCCCAAACTTGGGATTTTCCACCGCCATCTCCACCACCGTGGTCGGTGCTATGCTATTGGTATCAACCCTTGAAACAGATTTATCGTTCTTGTCACCCAGCACTTCTCTTTCAGGACATGCATTAATGACATGGCCATAGCGACCACAATGATAACAAATCCGAGGCAGACACTCACTCATATTCTACTTTCTGCACATGACCATCAATTGAGAACTGAGACACTAAAGGGCCATTTGGAACTTTGCAGGGAAAATAATTGCATGCAAAGTCTTTGTAGAGGAAAGACTTTGCATGAAATTACTTTCCCTGCAAAATAACATTACAGCGTTTGATTATCTCAATCAAAATTGTAATTACTTTGCATGCAAACTTAATTCCCCCATCTAGTATGAATGTGTTTTTACTGTAAAGTTAAGTTTATTCTCATTGTTGCCCCCCTTGTGAATTATTTTCCCTAGTCAAGTGCAAAGTGATTACAAGGAGACCATATTTTTTTAAGAACCAAACGGTTGAAAAGAATTCACCCCTCTTACTTTTTGAGGAAAGTAACAACTTTACATCATACCAAATGGGTCCTAAAGATTTATCAAGAGATAACTCAACTGCAATGCGAGAAAACTTCCCTCTAGCTGCTGTTTCAGTATTGTAGTCTATCCTTACCACCTTGCCCATTAGTTGCCCAATCATCCTCAACATTCGTTTGTGATAATAATGCATAGGCATTCCCAGGAGCCTAACAAAAGCTATGGCTGTCCTAATCTCGTCATCCATGAAATCAAACACAGGACTCCAAGACTGCACAGTCAAATAATGCCCCAAGATGGTCCATGGACCACCAGTAAGTGCCGTTTCAACACCACCCGCCTCTTCAAACTTCACTAAAAAATAATTGTTCTCCATATTAATGATAGAGAACCTACAAGATGTCTTCCACAAAGCCTTCAATTTCACTGTTAGAACATTAAGCCCAATCATGCGTCCTAGGGGTCTGATCACAACAGAGTTTTTCCAAGGTTGCATCAACATATCCCTAACCCTCTCCGATAAGATAATCGACCGCATGATGCCCCCATCTCGATCTTGAAATCCTCCTATGTTAGCTGAAGATCTTCCTTCTCCTGAGAAAAGACTTGTTCCACACCAGGTTGAGAAGTCAACAACTTTGCCTTAAAAGATAAAGGATCCTCAATCTCCTTCTCCGGCAACTCCTGCCATCGCATTTTCTTATGAGAACGATCATCCTCCAAAGGTGGAGGATTTTCTTTCTCAAATTTTCCTTCGCTGTCGATCTCCATCCGCTCAGCTTGTGAGTTCACTAGTTGCTAAAAGTAATGACTTTGGATATTTTGGCTCTTTCAGATCATTTCCTTTCTCAAACTTTTTAAATACGTGTGCAACCCTTTTTAACACTTCTCATTCTTTACTTCACAATAGTGAGTTTTCCATTTTTGCCCTTCAAAGCTTCCACTGTTGACATAGTTTTTTTTTTTACATTCATTTAGGTGTTTGGCCAAATAGGGCTGAAACCCAACACAGGTTGTCCATAATTGGATTCTTTGAAGAGCTATTTGGTTGTGAATGACTTCTTAACACATAGCACCATCTTCGTATCTTATTACCACTCCTTCATTTGTTGCCCCATAATGCTATTAATTGGCAGAGGAGTGGAGGAGATCTGTTTGTTTGATTGAAGCAATGAGAGTGGTTTATGGACGCTTGAAAAGGGTTTAGTGAAGTCCATGTTATAGATAATGGAGTTGCAGTCACTGATGGTGTGCCTTAATGCTCCTGAAAAGCATTTGAAATTTGAGGTTAGAATGGTAGTTTTGGATGTTTGAAATATGGGTGAGAGGGGCAATCACCAAAGCAGTGAAGAGAAGCTTCAACGGATGCCTAGTTATCAAGGATGGCTAGCTTATAAAAGGAAAGAATTTATTGATGTCCAGTAAAAAAACAAAAAGCAAGCTGATTTTTAAGGAAGCTCCTAGTGTTGTGTTGGGTGCACCTCACTCCAATGGCCTCCACCAAAATTACATCACCCTATAGAAGTAGTTTTTGATCATTTTGATAGGGTTACTTCATGGGCATTTATACTATGGGATGAACACTTTTCTTATCTGTAAGTTTTGAAGACCTCTAATGGCCTTCCTATTTATCTCTTTATTCACATTGAATTTTGTATATATCTGACAACTGTTGTTTGATGATATATTTTATCAGAAACAGAATGATTTATCCATTGAAAAGAAGTCATCGGTCTGCAAATACCTCAATTGTCAGAAACTATCACAGGAAGCATGCATCCAAACAGTTCAAAATGAGCAGATGCCACTTCGCTTGATAGTCCAAGCATTGTTTTTTTTACAAGAGGAACAGACAACCCGAAGACCCTGCTAAACTATCAGGGGCGTGCACAAGCCTCGGTGGAGCAAGTGGGGGCAGGGCCCGCACACACATAGGTGCTGGGACTACCCGCACACAACCACCGCTCACATCTCCCAGAAATGTGCACTCAGCCGAGAATCGAACTCTCACCACTCGGTGAAGAGCTCTATCGGCGACCCGTATACCAATAGCCCATTTGGTCGTTGGCAAGCATTGTTTGTTCAACAATTGCAAACACACCATGCCTTCAGAGAATGTTCAAATTCTTTCAGGTACATGCAAAGCAGAGACTTCTCCGGCAGCATCTCAAGCTCCAAATGCCAACTGCCAAAAAGTCTAACTATTGAAGACAAGCCATAAAAACCTACAACCGAAGACGGAGAAACTCCAGGAATGTCTCTTTACTCCCTGCTGCGGCAAGATATAGCTGTGCACAAGTCTGAACTTGCAAAGGCAGAATATGAGTCAACGAGTTTTAGAATTCAGGTCCTCGAAGAGGAGCTTACATATTTGAAACAGATCGTTCATTGCCAACAGTGGCGGAACCAGAAATAAAATCAAGGGGGTGCTGGGTTTAACTAAAAAATAAATATAAAAAATTAATTATATTAATCCAAATTTAAGATTATACTAATTAATTTTTTAAAAAAATATAAAAATATAAAAATATACATACCACTAACGAAGTGGGAGTTGAATCCTTCGGTTTTGCATATTCTGAAATCGAACCAAAATAGCTTCATCATCAATTGTTTCAAACACTTGGCGTTCGATATAGCATATCATCATATCATTCAACCATTCATCTCCTATCTTATTGCGCAAATCGGTTTTGATGATATTCATGGCCGAGAAGGATCTTTCAACTGATGCTGTTGCCATTGGTAAAATCAAAGCTAATTCAATAAGGCGATAAACCAACGGAAATACCAAATACTTTCTATTTTCAACTAGTTTCACAGCAAGACTTGCAAGATCATCACATTCAACAAAATCAGAACATCTTCTAACATCATGAATGTATGTGTGAAGTTGCTCTTTTAGAACTTGAAGATCTTGTATAGAAAAATCATCATAAAAAAATTTTCGAAGACGAAGTAGCTTGGCATGATGGAATCTAGAAAAATGAATTTCTTGGATCAAGACATGATATGCAAGTTAGCAACTCATGAGTTGTCTCAGTGAACCGATTATTCATCTCAATGACAATTAAATCAATAACTGCAATAAAAATCTCTACATGATAATGATGATAATAAGTAATCCACTGCCCTTCACGCCTAGAACGGCCCCGAACGGTATTTTTGTCTTCCATGTTAGGCACTGGAATATACATTCTATCACAAAAACTTCGAACCTCTTCTAATAACTCATTCCATCTGTTATCCCTTAAATCTTGAATACGATCTTTTACAGTATCAATTAATGCCATTGCATTGACAATATTTTGATCTTTGTTTGTAAAGCATTTGATAATTAATTTGTGATCCCCAACACTTTCATCATCAAATGCAAGACAAAGACAAACTCAAACTTTCCATTTTACTAATCAAGCTTGACACTAAACCTTTTTTATCTGCAACTGATCCATCTTGACACACATTTTGTAACACCTCCAAAACTGATTCCCACATTGTCAGGAGACGAATCAAAGTTGTAAAATGTGAACCCTAACGAGTATCTCCTGCTTTTGCAAGATTTGTCTCTTGATGCTTTCCTTTTCCTGAAAAAATCTCACCAGTCTCTAATCTTTCAACAATTTTTTGATGATGTGTTTGAAGCAATGCATCTTTTTACATGCGCACCCACTGATATTCACAATCATATTTGTATAACAAAAATCGAAAACAACGAGAATACCCTTTGGCAGCGAAACAACTACTAATTGTAGTTGGTGGGCGAGCGATGGATATAAAATCGAAAGGATTTTTCCTTTAAAATCAATGTCTGCGAGACCATTAAATTCTCCTCTCATATTTGAGGGCTCCATCATACCCTTGTCCTCTCAATTTTTGAAATTGATAGACCATGGCGAGCAAATAATTCATCTAAAAGTTACTTTTTAGAGAAAATCTTTGAAAGTGTCGAGTTACATGTTGAATGCATAGAAATCTTTCAACAACCTGACCTTGCTTGTTCACAAACCTCAAAATGACTGCCATTTGCTCTTTTATTGATTTATCCCGAGACTAATCAACCATTAGTGAGAAATTACTGTCACCAATTTCATTAATAATTGCTAATGTTGTCTCTGCAGCACATGCATTCACGAGTTGTTTTTGAATCATTGGAGAAGTTAATTGATTATTCCCAGGAGCATTTTCATTAATAACATTCCCAACCTTCTCAACCCTTTTTGCATACCAATTGAGTATCTCCAGAAAGTTCCCCTTATTTTTAGAACTTGAAGACTCATCATGACCACGGAATGCAAGACCTTATACTAAAAAGAATTAGTACAACATCTAGAATAGGCATTAGAGCGAGAGTGATAATCGATCTCCATTTGGCGCCCATGAGAAGATAACACGTGTGACACACTTTGCCTCTGATTTTTAAAATCTTCACAATGTCGTCTAGCATCATTATATGCACTATTTACTGGACCTACATGTTGATTAAAGGCCTCAAGTGCTTTCCTCCAATTAGAAAATCCTTTTCTTGTAAAAATATCACTTGCTCCCTTTTCACTTCTATCCTGCCTGAAGAGAAAACAATAAAAACAATAGGCTTCATCTTTTGCCACACTATATTCCAACCAATCATACTTTTGAAACCACGCTTCTTGAAAAGCGTCGCATTTCTTTTCCTTGTTGTTTTTGGGAAGTCATATCCAGTTGGTTGACATGGTCCTTTCAATAAATACGATCTTCGAACTTGATCTCTAATACCCACATCATACTCTTCAATTGGTTGGCGAATTCCAGGATCAACAATGATATCATCTGGACTGAACTCAACACGAGTTCTCTTTTGTGCTCCAGTGCTAGCTTGGAAGAAATATTTGTTCGATTCACAACTTTTTTTGGTTTTAGGGTTTTAAAAACCTCTCCATATCTATATATATAATAATTAATTCAACAAGAAATTAAAACCTAAAGTAACAAATAATGTAATTAAAAAAACAACTAAACTCAATTAAAACCATAAGTAACAAATAACATAATTAATAAAATCATAAAAACTAAATTTTATTTTTTTAAAAAACCTTACCTGAATAGTGGCAATGAAGTCAACAATAGGGTGGAGAAAACAAATAAACAATGATTCTAGTGAATTTGCTGATGGTGGGCTTGGGGGCTTGTGTGCACTAGGGCTAGGCTGTAAATCTTGACATCAATGCAATATACGAAGAAAACAAAATATATTTGCAAATAGACTTTTGAAAATGTCATTATGCATTTATGCTTACATAATACATACCATTTGGTTCAAAGATATATTTAATGTATTACAAGATGTCTGAAGATGTACAATGAATATAGATTAAAAAAAAAGGCCCAACTTCGAAAGTGTACAAATCACAACACCTAAAATAACCAAAAGTTTTTTGAGTTGGTTGCAGACTTGGAATTCTACAACATAGTTACATATTAGAAGAACCATGTATTATGTGGGCTAACCATGTACAAAGTTTCATATCAAATAAAGGAAAGCCTGGCTATAATTCTATAAACATACATGCTCAACTTGATTAGATTTCTCAAAAACATTGATCCATTCAGGTTACATTTTATGGAACTATTTGTTAATGCAGCTTGCAGACTTGGAATTCTACAACATAGTTACATATTAGAAGAACCATGTATTATGTGGGCTAAGCATGTACAAAGTTTCATATCAAATAAAGGAAAGTCTGGCTATAATTCTATAAACATGCATGCTCAGCTTGATTAGATTTCTCAAAAACATTGATCCATTCAGGTTACATTTTATGGAACTATTTGTTAATGCCCTAAAGAAATTTGAATCTGTTTAAACAACTAAATTATATTAATTCAAGCACATCACTTGAAAACTTTGACAAGGATAGACACTTAATTGGACTAATTTGCTTATATTGAGCAAATGATGTAGAATTCTTAATATATGCAGTCCTAAATCCTTAACAGAACACTTTTAAAAAAATTGATTACATGGTAGATGATTTGAAGAGAGAGATACCCCCAAAAATCCGGCAATTTCTAGATCCATTTGTGTTGCCACTAGGGGCTGAGCTGAAAAATATCATTAAAAGCTTTGTATAAATATCATCGAGAAAAATGGAAAGAGCGAGGAGGTTTCAAGTTTGGAACTTGGAAGTACCTATAGTACCTGGCGATCTTGAGTTGATGAGGAGAAGCAGCGGATCATCGGGAGTGCGGGACCTTTGGATCGAGTTCATCAATAGATCACCAAAGGGAAAAGGCTCTTCTCAAAGAAAGAATTTGGCTATAGCAATGGCTAAGATCATGACTTGTTTCAATCAAACGGTGGAAATAAAATAAAAAGTCACCTGGCGAGGTCAAAAGGCAATGGGCTCATTAGAAAATGTGTTAAGTTAACCCATTAAATTAATTAATTGAAAAATAAATGTTGGCGATTAGGTGCTCAACACTTTACGAGTTCAAGCTTTGTCAAGACTCGAAAAGTTTGCTCATCTCACTAAAACTTTTGCCAAAGGGGTGCTCAAAGGTCGTGAAGCACCCAAATTAAAAATTAAGAAGAACTTGGGGGGCCAAAGGGGTGCTTGAGCACCCCTTGCCTTCTCCTTGATTGCCAAAAACACCAAAGGAATCAGTTGAATAACGGCGGAAACATTGAGCTTCGAATATTTGATTCGAGAATGGAGCAGCGATCAAGAAAAGGAACCATCTACTAAGTAGGCGGTGCATTAGTTCGATAAAATTTGGACTTCTCAGCGGAAGTGTCTTGGCGTCGACTCTTGAAGGTCATCCGAAGAATAGCCATGCTAGGGAAAGGCAAGTCAAAGATAAAACAAGCTATTTCTGGCTTTTCAAATGGCGCAAATGCTTGTAGAAGCAAGCCCCTGCATGAAGTTTATGACTGTTTAGAAGCTAGACATGAAAACAAAAACAACATTTGAAATTATGTTAGTAAGGCCTTCAAAATGCATAAGAGTGCCGTAAGATGCTTTATACTTCATGTATATTAACCATCTTGAGAAATGAAATATAAAATTTTACTAATGAATAATACTTCAAATTGAATAAACACCTCGACATACAACCGAATGAAATTCCAGCATACAAATATTTATTAATAATCATTTGCCAATTGTAGCATACTTCCAGAAACAACTTGTTCCATAAAAATTGACAGATCCATGATAGACATACATTCATAATTTTTCAATTACATGAAAAAAATATCTAGTGAATTATCACTAAAAAAACTAGGACCATAAAACTCTTACCATGATTTAAAGGGCTTATTTGTGTAGAGGGCCAACACGATTGTTTCCTAGCATTAGACTACTCTGCATCATAAAAAAATTTTTATTCCCTTTCTGAACATGATGAGAAGATATTTAAAAAACTTATCCTCGGAAATACAACATTATAACCAACGGGTCATGTAATATAAATCCCAAGTTTCATTGATCTTGACCTCACATCTCATCCAATGTAATGTCGTCAAAGCACCAAGCTGACTAACAAATAGGCTTCTATTATCACTTGCTCACCTACAAGATCCTCTCTAGAGGAGTATACATAAATAAATAATGATTAAAAAGTGTTAAAAGCCACTACTACAAAAAAACAACTTTCATATAACATACGAAACTATGTACGTGAAATTTCAAACAACGACTTCATACTAATCCTCTAAGACTTACTTCATCAAATCTTGCCTCCGAAGATGCACATCTATTGGATCTATCCTCAGTAACTTGTTGTTTACTGAGTCCGGGACAAGTTAACAATGGAGCTGAAGCCAAATAATGGGCTGATTCTAACTTTCTTGCTACTACGGTATCCAAAAACACGGTTCTCGACAAAGTTATTCACCATTATGTTCCAAGTGTGAGCATTAGGCCAAATTCACTTTATTAATTGCTGCATTTTACAAGCCCATTGGCATCATCAAGCATACTAGCTTTGCGAGTGCCGACTAATGAGAATATTGTATGTTATTGTATCGGGAAGAACATCTTCGTGATGTAGTTTCTCTAAGAGGTTTAATGCTGCATGCATCCATCCCATTTTACACATACCATTTATAATACTATTATAAGTAACAATATCAGGTGTCAAACCTCGTTGAAGCATTTCTTGTGAGAGTTTAAGCCATCTTGTACTCTTCTTAATTTGTAGAGCCCATTTATCAAAATGTTGTAAGAAAAATTACTTGGCTTGATACCCTTTTCGGTCATGTTCTCAAACATTTCCATAGCCTTCTCAACTTCTCCAACTTTGCAAAGAGCTTTTATCAGTCCATTATAGCTTACAATATCAAGGGAGCAACCATGAAATACCATCTCCTTAGCAAGGTCCATCGTGTCTTGCCACTTTCCTTTATTCAGCAGTGCATGAATCATGGAATTGTATGTTACATTATTAGCAATGACACCTTCTGCTTGTTAGATACATGTATATATGTGTATGTATATCCTAAGTATAGACCATATACACTATACGTACTTGTACACTTCATCATCTATTTATACATGAGCTTATCCATTGAGATCAATGGTTCAAGCATTTCTCTCTTCCTCTCACTCTCTAACATGGTATCGAGATTAGCTAGGTTGAAGTGGCGTCGAACCCGCCACTCCTTCTCGCGTAACCGCCTGTCGTCCCGCTCGGCCGTGCACATCTCCGACCACGTCATCACATCCGTCGCTCGGCGCTTCAGCGCCCCGTGCCTGCCCTGCCCTTGCGTGCCGCTGCTTGGCGCCCGAGCCAGCGCCCGACACCTCGCCCTCGCGCACCGCGCCCCGCCACTTGCCGAGCCTGCGCTCTGCAGCGCTGCGCCTGCGCGCCACGCCCACCTGCCCGGCGCCCCGCGCCCTGCGCGCCCAGCGCCCCTGCCTCTGCCGCGCGCTCTGCGCTCGCCAGCCCCGCGCACTGCGGCCTTTCCGGCCACGCTTTCGCCTGCTATAGCTCGCCCAGTGACTCGGCAGCGCCCGCCTCGGCTTGCTCGGTCAGGCGGATCATGGTGGCCCGACCGGATCCCCTTTTTCCTCTCCTTTTTATTTATTTGTTTTGGTGTTATTCTCTTGTTTGAGAATTGTTTTATTTTATTTTATGTCGATTGTAAGTTAATTTGAGCATCTTTTAGTTACATGGACACTATCTGCGGACTCGGTGGAGTTCTTCACGATGTCCGTCACTGCATGATATCTCCCACTCGATGTGGTGCTTGATAGCACCAATTATATTCGAGTCGGCTTACTCTCAAGCCCATTCTTGATGGCATTCGTGTTCTTTCCCATGTTGGCCGGTACTTCCTCGCTCCGGTGACTCCGAGCGATCGGCTGATTACGCCATTCTCAAAGCTTATGAGCAACGGCTTGAGAAGTGGATTGTCGATGATTCTACGACGCGGATGATTATTTGTCGGGGTCGTTACCATTGATATTCGCACCCATATTGCGAGATCTACCCTACTCTGCTCGTGCGATGTGGAGCTACTGGAGGCGTCGTTCGCGTGGTTCGATCGACCCACGGATCTATACCTTATATCAGGCCCTTGACACTCTGCATCAAGGGGAGGATACTGTTGATCACTACTATAGTAGATTCTATGGGTTATGGCGCCAGATTGATGCCCTTCACCCTCTCCTTTGCCCTACCCACCTTTCGCTCGACTCCTTACTTGTCTTGATGAGGGGCATGCAGCGTCGTCGTCGCCATGAGGAGTCACGGCGGTATGTCTGGCGTTCATTATGCGTCTACGTCACGAGTTTGAGGCGACCGGGCCGGTGATACATGCCCTACCACACACTCCTTAGGCGAGGCGTTCACTATTGGTCGTCTTGAGGAGACTCGTCTCCGAGCTTCCTTCCCGAGGCGGTGCACTAGCGCTACTCGTACTCTGCTCCTTCAGCAGGCTACTCCGTCTTTTTGTTGCTTCTCGGTCTTCTCGGTGGTAGAAGAGCGCTGACTTGCCACTATTGTGGCATTGTGGGACACTTTGAGTGTGACTACCGGAAGAAGCAGCGAGGCCTTCCCCGCATGACTTCATCACCGACTCCTCCGCTCCTTCCCACACCTCCTTCTCCATGCACTTTTCGGCACTCGACTTCCTTTCGTCTCTCTCTCTCCTGCCCGGTCGGCGGCCTATTGGTGATGCTTCGTCGGGTTTAGCGATCGCATCGGGCGATATCTCTCTCTGAGTCGAGACGCGTTCGGCTCAGGTTACTCCACCCACTCCATGTAGTTCCTGTCCTCTTTGGCTTCTTGACTCTGGTGCTAGCTTTCACATGATGCCACTCATCTTCACCATTCTCATCCTTCTTCCCTTCATACTCGTGTTCGCATTGCTGATGGCACACTTTTACTGTCTCTTCCACAGTCGTCTCTCCACTAGTGCTTTCTCCGTCCGTCCCGTATCTCATGTCCCTCATCTATCCATGAACCTTATGTGCATTAGTCGACTCAGCTGATTATGATTTGTCAGTCATTTTTGAGCCGGACCTCATGTGGTGTCTCGAGGATCACGAGTGGAGGCGGTGATTGGGTGGCCGCCCGCTATAGTGGAGTATATGCCTTTGGATTCCCTTCGTCTTTCCCTCTTGAGACAGTCTGCATTTCTCATTGTTATCTTTGCTACTATATCACATCATCGTGGTATCATCGTCTTGGTCATTTGTGTCAGTCTCGAATGTCTTCTCTTGTCGATCGGGGGTGTCCTAGGAAGCGATCTCTCCTCCTTCGATGTTGTTTGTTTTTGGTCGTAAACTTGGCAAGCGATTCACGGCGTCCTATCCATTGAGTCAATCTCAAACTAGTGCCCCTTTTGACCTTATTCACTCACGATGTTTGGGGTCCTGCTCCTTTTTTGTATCTAAAGGTGGCAATCGATATTATGTTATTTTTATTGATGATCACACACGTTTTACAGGTTTATCTTATGCATCATCGTGAGTCGACTTTTTATCTATATATCGCTCTTTTACTACTATGGTGCACCTCGGGTTCTCTGCCTCTATCAAGACCTTTGGAGTGCGATTACGGCGGAGAATACACCTCCCATGCTTTTAGCGTGCCCATTTGTCTTGGGGGCACCTTGCCTCAACTATCACATCACGGGGCTCATCCTCGAGAATGGGGTCGTGGCGCAAGCACCGCCACATTTTAGAGGCAGCTCGAGCTCTCTTGCTTGGTGCATCTCTTCCCTCCTCATGCGGGTCGATCTTTGTTCACCTGCTAGTCTACCTTATTAATCGCAACCATCATCCCATCTTGAGGTCGTGGTCCGGTGAGTCCCCTACATGGAACTCCCCTCGCTATGATCACCTTCGTGCTTTTTAGTTGTCGTTGCTTTGTCTTACTCTCACCTCGGAGGCGGACAAAACTCACCTACCCAGTCGGTTCTTTGGGTTTTTACGGGGGTATAGTCTTGAACACAAAGGTTATCGTTGTTATAACTCGATCACTCATCAAGCTTTCGCATCTCTCGAGATGTCATGTTTGATAGAGACCACTCCTTTTTTATACTTCCCCCTTCTACTACATCTACTTCTCCCACTATTCCTCTTTCCTTCCTTTTTCCTCTCTCATCCCAGCTGAGGATACTCCCCGACTTCCACTACTTCTCTGCCACGTCCTCCTTTTCGAGCTTCTCTCTCATTCATCCCCTATTCCATCCCCCTCCTTATCAGTCGATTCCTCCCTTACTTCCTTGGCTTATCCTCCCTATTCGTTATACTTATCATCGTCGGGAACTGCGGCATCTTCACCCAGGCGGTCCTCTCGACACTCCTTCTCTTGGTGATCACGATCACGGTAGCCCTCTCACGCCCACATTCTAGTGATCGATCCATTTTACATCCTCCTAGCGATTGTACTCTTGCTAGCACTGGTGTCTCGGATGTCCATGAGGCAGTACCTACAAAGCGATGCGAGTTACTGCGTGGCGTCTTGCCATGGTGAGGAGCTTGATGCGTGTCTCGAGACTCATGCTTGGGATTTTAGTTCCCCTCCCTTCTCATGCTACTCCAGATTACATGCCGTTTGGATTTCTGAGGGTGAAGACTGGATTACGATGGGTCTCTCGGCGCTATAAAGGCGGCGCTTGGTTGCTCGTGGTTTCGGCGGGGAGCATGGTCGTGACTATGAGGAGACCTTTGCCCTGCAGCCCACATGCATCTTGCATCGTCGTTGATTCTTTGTTGCGGTGCTCGGTGGACCCTACATCGACTGATGTGAAGAGTGCGTTTCTTCGCGGTGACTTAAAGGAGGAAGTTTATATGACTCCTCCTCACGGTCTTGGTGCCTCTAGGGACTTTGTTTGTCGACTTGGCGTGCTCTTTATGGTCTTAAAAGCAGGGCTCCACGGGACTTTGGTTTGAGCGATCGATCTTGTTATTGAGGCGGTGGTTTTCACTTGAGGCATCCATGATTCGGCGGTCTTTGTTCATTCGACGATCAGCGGCCGCACTATTCTTCTCCTTTATGTGGATGACATGATTCTTCTTTGGAGATGATCCTACTCACATTGCCTTTGTGAGCGAAACTTCAGTGAGGGCATTCTTGATGACCCGATTTGGGTCAGCAACCCGTTACTTCTTGGGTATTGAGATCACTTCTCGATCGATGGCTACCGTCTTACTCGTGACGATATACTCTTGACCTTCTTGCTCGCTGCGGCTTGGTGATACTCGCCTTCTTTGCTACACCCATGGAGCTTCACTTGCGACTCCGAGCCTCGATGGGACTCCTTTACGATCCCTCTCGATATCGACATCTTGTTGGCGACTTGGTTTTGACTTGGGCGTCACCGTCTAACATTTCTCATGCGGTCCATATTACAGTCGGTTTGTTGCGAGCTCCTACTTACATTCATTATGCACATCTTCTCCAGTCTTGCGCTATCTTAGTGATCTTGCATCTCGTGAGTACCATTCTATTCACGTCATTCCACTCTTACGCTTTCTGAGGCCTATTACGATGCTACTTGGGCTAGTTCCCACGATGATCGTTTCTACTATTCTTGGTTCTTGTATCTTTCTTGGATCTTCTCTCATTGTTTGGAAGACTAAAAAGCTTGACCTCTGATGACCAAGTCGATCTTGAGGCGAGGTTAGTGCTTTAACTTCTCTTGTTCGGGAGGTGCTTTGGCTTCGCTCGATCCTCAGAACTTTGGGATCCTGCGAGACCTCCCCTATTCCTCTTCATTGTGATGCTTCTGGGGCCACTTCCGATTGCTGCTGACCCGGTCAAGCATGGTGACCAAACACATTGGAGTGGATGCCCATTTCACTCGATGTCATGTTCGTTCTCGAGCGGTGTCTCTTCAGTTTACCTTCCACGAGAGGTTTCGGTGGTGACTTCTTCACCAGCGCTGAGACTTCGCGATCGGCATCTTTTCATGTTATCCAAACTCGGACGTATGATCCATCTTGAGTTTGAGGAGGGTGTTAGATACATGTATATATGTGTATGTATATCCGAGTATAGATCATGTACACTATACGCACTTGTACACTTCATCATCTATTTATACATGAGCTTGTCCATTGAGATCAATGGTTCAAGCATTTCTCTCTTCCTCTCACTCTCTAACACCGCTAATAAACTTTCATATAACTGAAATGCCTCCTTTATTTGGTCATTTTTACATAATCCATACAAAAGGGGTGTATGTGAACATGTCGG
>NW_024088144.1:0-31536 GCF_009730915.1 Dioscorea cayenensis subsp. rotundata
CTCCTCTTGATGCGGATCGACCAACTCTTTTGCCAATTTGGCTAAACTATCTGCTTTTCCATTAATCGACCTGGAAACTCTCTCGGCTTAACATCGAGAATTTGCTTCAATAATTGATAACTTCGATGACTCGAAGGTTCTAGCTTATGAGTCTTAAAACTTCCTTATTTGATTTATAATGAGTTGGCAGATAGCCATATATATACAAGCTTTGAATCCCTTATTGTTGCTAGCTCAATCCAGTGAAGCTTGTCAATGCCTTCATTGTTAGTACATGGCTTTGACAAAGAAAACGTATCCATAGGATTCACCTTGAGGAGAAATGAAGATGAGTCGATACCGGTTTCTCTAACGAGGAATTTTGGTCTAATCATTGGTGGTTGTGTCGAAGCTCCATCGAAAGTACATGCGCCAACATTGTTTTCCCGCTTCGATTGCGAAAAGTCTCTTCCTCGAGGAGATCACATCTCAAGGAGATTCAGCCAGACAAAGGATCGCCTTGAAAAATGCGCCCAATGCTTGACCTTTGATTGCTTTCGTGGAGTATAAGTTATGTCGAACTCCATGAGTATCAATGCCCATTTTCGCGATCTTCCGATGAAGTAGTGGCACTGGTCATCAAATACTTGAGTGGGTCTATTCTTGAGATAAGAATAACTTTTATGTGAGAGCAAATAATGCGCGAGAAGCTTCTTTCTTGCAAACACCAAGGAGGCAGATTGCTTCTCTATTTGAGTGTATATTTGTTTTCGGCACCCTGCACATTCTACTAAGATAGTATAGGGCATTCTCTTTCCCTTCTTGCATTTCTCTTGGGCTAGTAGAGCTCCAGGGATCCATCAAAGACCGTTGTGTATAAAATCAATGGCTTTCCTTCAATTGGTGCACTTCTGCTGGGGGATTCAATAAGTAGCGCTTGATTTCTTCAAAAAGCAATTTGGCGTTCATTGTCCCACTAAAGGGAGCATCCTTTTTACCAACTTTGAGAGCGGCTTGCACACACTGAAAGATTGGCGATGAATCTTCGGATATAGGCGAGGCGTCCTTGAAAAGGACCTTAAAGCATGATGTCTTTGGGTGGCATTTCTATGATTGCCTTAATTTTTGGAAGGATCAATCTCTATTCCTCGGTGCCTCACGGCGAGTCCAAGAATTTTCAGAGACAATACCCCAAATGCACATTTCTGAGGGTTCATCTTGAGTTATATTTCCCTAATACGATCGAACACCGTTCTTAAGTCATTAAGGTGTTGATCTTTTTGATTGTGTCTTCCTGCAAATCATCTACATAGCACTCTCGACTTGGTGAATCAAATCATCAAAAATCTGCGTCATAGCTCTTTGATATGTTGCCCCGCATTCTTGAGTCCAAATGGCATAACTTTATAGCGTTAGATGCCTATTGGTGTCAGAGACGCTTGTATGCTTTTTCATCCTCTGGGTCCATCTTAATTTGGTTGTACGAGAAACCATCCATGAAAGAAAACATCTCATAAGAGGAAGTGTTATCAATCATGATTTCCATAGCGGTGGTGGAAAATCATCTTTGGGACATGCTTTGTTTTAAGTCCACAGTCCCACAAAGTCTGATTTGCCCATTCTTCTTCTATGCAGCGGGCACTATCTTGGCAGTCAATTAGGGTGCACTTTCCTCCCTTATGAAACCCGGCTTGATTAGTTTCTTGGTTTCTTCAATGGCGTTCTCCTCTAGATCAAACTTCATTTTTCTTGGTGCTTGTTTCTTGGTGGAAAACTTGGGTCGATAAGCGAGCTTATGCCTTTCGCTATACATGTCAAGCCACGAGCATCTCCTTATAGCTCCATGCGAAGCAGTCAATATACTCCACAAGAATGCTTTGAATGGCTTCTTTCTCTTCTTGAGCTAGTTGTGCACTTAAAGAAAAGTGGGTTTAGGATGCGTCCTCGCTTTCCCAGTTGATTTCTGCAACTCATCAATTGTAGCTTGCCCTCCATCTTCAAGTTCGAGGGGTGCATCCTTCGATTTTATATCTTTTCATGAGGTGGTCATCGATACTTCTCAATTTGGATCTTCATCTCTTGTACCCGACCCTTGATAGGCGACACCATCGACATTCACTATTTGCTCATCTTGAAACCCAAGACCCCTCTTGCTCGAGCCTTGGCCTTGCATAGCAATCTTGAAAGGATGCCAGCTTCTCAAAGAGAATATACATCTCTTGAATGCTTCAAACTAACTCGACTTGCTTTATCAACTTTCTTAGTTTGGGAGGATAGTAGCTTGGAATCCTCAAGGCCAAGGTTCTTCATCTTCCATCGGTTTGCTCATCGAAAATATCTTCATCATCAGTTGTTGGGATCGGGACTTATAGAAGAATCCTCTCTCCTCTTGATGGCGAGAAGGCACATAAAAGGTAATGAGCCGCTCTCTGGGGTTAACTGTCAGGCTCATCAGAGCTTTGTAAAAGGCCTTCGGTATTCTTGCTAACTTGCTCTGAGAGCTTTCAGCAGGAACTTCATCATCATCATCTTACGTTTTTAATTGGTAGAAATAAGCTCTTCTCCGTCGAGAACCATCACTTCCAAAATATCGGCTCCTCTTGTGGCGACAAGCGGTTGAGTGGGCGATTTGTATATCTTCATGATCTTTTTCTTCTTGAGGAGACTACGTATCACTTCAAAGTGCGGTTTTCAAAAGGCGGAAATGAAGCAACTTCTTACGAGTGAGCTTGGTAGTTTTAGAAACTTTCATAAGGCGTCATCTTTGGGTAGAAAGCTTGCCCCTTTTGGTGTATCCACAAAAATACCTTGCATCCTCATAGTTGATTTCATGCACCAAGCGGTTGAATCTCACCCTCTATACGGTATACATCATCATCCTTCATGTACTTCAAACATTGGTGCAAAGTGGAAGGAACCACATAATTTTTCATGCGAGCCATGGTCTTCCCAACAATGCTCTATAGGAAGCATCGTGTTGATAACATGAAACTTCACATCGGCGTCGACTTCCCAATCTTAAAAGGGAAGTAATTGACTGAGGGCCTTTTTGACTATCTTTGGTTAAAGCCTTGTACCACAATCTTTTCAGGTGATAGGTGATATGTCTCAGCGCCAAGGCATGCAAAGGTCTTTAGTGTCATCAGTTCTTGATGAGCTGGATCAATGAGGGATTCGGTTAACCCTTGTCCCATCCACAAGACCCGAGTAACATATAAGGGCCTATTGTGCTCCTTTGTCCCCAACGACAAGTCCTTCTACGAGAAATCAATCTCAGGAGAACCAAATGCGTGAGAAGCTTACATCGTATGAGCTTGACAAAATAAACGATACTCTCTACGGGTTTTTACAAGACATGGATCAATGTGTCCTACGAGCTCACTGTGACATCATCGGTAGCATCAAAAAAACACTTAGTTGAGTTTGGAATCTTCTTCAAGTGGGCGATAATATTGTAATCTTGTGTCTTGAGTAGAAGTCTTCCGTGGTTGCACAATATCTTCATTAACATCAATCACTTTCTCTTTCCCTTTATCTTTAGTGCCACGTGCTTGCTCGAGAAGCCTTCGCACGTTGTTAATCATTCGAGGCTCCTCCTCCTCATCTTGGTGGATGCACCCATTATCATGCCTTCCTTTGATTGTCAAGGCATAGCATGTACCGACATCTCAAAAAATACTCCTCGGGTGAGGCTTACGGCTTTTTGACTTGAGTACTACGTAACCCGACTCTTGAAACCATTGCAATCTTCAATGTATGCCCTATCAAATGATGAAAAGGACAATACTTAGGATGATTTTTTTAATATTTATAGTAACATCCCTTTTTCTCCTTTAGAAGCAATAACCCTTCCTCCGCCATTTTTAGAAATAATTCTTGAATTTTTATCTCTTCTTATGGAAGCTCCCATCACTTACCCTTTGATTTAGAAGATAAAGGTGCTCTTCCTTCCTCCATGTCAACTCTTGATCTTCACTATGGTGAAGATGTGTCTCCTCTTGACAAAAAGAAAGATTCACGAGGTTCCATGATCCCGAGACTCATTCAAGGGGCATCACCATCGGAATATGTGGCTTTTCGATGAGTGAGGTCATATGCCACCTCTTTGATAAAGACGGAATCTCTTCATATGGCATCACCTTTCGAAGTATTTTATACTTAGGTGCTCTTCTTGATTTCTCCTTTGGATAATGCTGGTTTGCTTGATAAGATTGTGTTGAAGCTTCACTGCAACCTCGCGTTCGCCATTCGAACCCTTTCCTTTAAAAGCTTGTTTCTTTTTTTACGCTTTTTTTACTCACATCACGGTCTCCCATGTCGATCATATAAGCTGCTTTCGGTGCGAGAATCATCCTCATCTGGATAGTAGAGCTCAAGTTCATCTTCATCATCAACATCATCCCAAGCTTCTTCTTCATATATGGTAATAACTCGACAAGTCTCAACCATGGGCTCTTCATCTTGAGACTCGTCCAAGTCTGAGAGTAGCTCCTTGACCTCATCAGGAAAATAATCACCTAATGTAATTAGGGCTCTCTCCTTTTCTGCGATAATCTTCCAAAGAGTCAATATATTCCTCAATAATTGACTTCTTATAATGGAATTCAGCGAGGCTTCACTCATACACTTCTTTTTTTCTTGTTCTTGATCTTTTTTTATTTCTTTCTTGGATTTTTGTTTGGGCTTCTCATTGGGTTCTTGAGCTCTCCGCCACTTGATACCCGGGGAGCTCTCCCAACTTCTTCAACATTTTTTTCTTGACTTCTTTGAGATGAAAATTTCCCATAAGCCTTACGGAACTCAAGAGGAGCGGGGCTCCTTGGGAACTTGAGATCCTCCCTCGGCTTGCATGCCTTTTGATATGCCCCTGCATCTTGCCCCCCACAAAGTTTCTTCTTGTAGTGCAAGTGACACATAGTTGGTATGCTACGTTGGTTGATCGAGCAACACATTTTTTTAGATAAAGTAATCTTCCCTTCTTGATCTTGCCGCTCAATCCAATCTTTAAATACATAGCGAGTTCTCAATCGAATGACCCAATATTCATGATATGGACAGAAATTTGGGTGATCCTTCTTATACGCTTCTTACAGTCGCTTTGCTTTACGGCAGCTGCAAACCCACCTTCAATGCATCTTTGAATATCTTTCATCACTTTGTCTCTTCTAAAGGAATACTTTTTGCTCATCCTCTCTTGAAGAGAACTTATAGGCTTGGGTGGTTCACTTCCACTCCCAAGTGATGGTGGTTTTTAGCTTATCATAATTTCTTGATGTAGTGCTCTCCTTTCACCTTACTCGAGTTGCAAAGGCCACATGCTTAACACCTTCTGGTTTTCTTGGTTTTTCTTTGTCTACTTTGGTGGGTTGCATTGCAGATACTACCCTTGGACTAGTTCTTTCCAATTTTTTGACTTGAGAGATTAAGTCTTGGAAGGTATGAATATCGGACGGTGAGAAATGGAGCCATCCGATTATCAATATTCCCTACCAATAGCCCCCTTTGCTTGCATCGATCAAGTGGTCTGCTCACACTTGATGCTCAAGTTCAGCCATCTCATCACATAATCTATGACCTTTCTCATCCTTGTTACGCCTTGTGTTAGCCAAATCGGCTATAGTGATTTTATCGGTAACTCCACGAACCCGGACCCTAAAAGGAGTCCTTCATTTGTTGCCATGTACGAATGGATTCGGGTTGTAGGTTTGCATACCATTCAAAAAGCCACCCCGGTTAAACTAGCGACAAATTGTCTCAACAACAAAAGATGGGTTGTTGCTTGTGTCCCCACATCTTTGTTATGAAAATGAGCTAAATGTTGATCGGGGTTCCCCTAAGCCGTTAAAAGCTGCTTGAACTTGGGAACATTGTATCCCTTAGGATAAACCACTTGATCATGAAAGCTTGAGTAGGGGCTTGTCACCATCACTTTTCGATGTAGCACCCTTGGCTTGTTTTAATTGTGCGGCAACTATCTTTTTGTACTTCTTCTCGAGAAATCATTGGCTCAGCGCTGCCGATGTTCCGGCTTGCTCATGCGACCCAAGAACTTCTTCTTCATCATCTTCTTCCTCTCGGATAACTTACGCGGATGGTGCTTGCCTATGAACCCTTGAATTATCATGGAGCATATTTACGGACTTGATCACTCAAGCGAGAGATCACACCGAGTTAAAAGGCATAGCGATCGCATCATAGATATGTGATCTTTCTCTCGTTGATCCAATTGCTTTTTTTAATCTTGCAAACATTGGATCTTTGTTTGATGTAAAAAAATAAGGTTGTCATCTTCTTCCTCACTTGAATCATTATTCCTCCTAGGAGGAGTTTCAAACCCAATTTGCTTGGGCGAAGGATTTTTGCCCTTTCTTGTACCCTTTCTTGTAATACTTGATCAAAAATCATCTTGTTGCATGCCACTTGTACCAGCTTGTTGTCTTCTTTCTCGGCCCTAGTGAAGGGACGCTCTGGTTCAGGTGGGTGTTCGGACTCCTCGGTAATCACACGTCACGGTGTGTACTTCTAGATCCTCCATTTCTTCATCTGGTTTCCTTATCCACTGGAACCTTGAACGATGAGCAGAGGGTGTGGTCCTCTTGTAAGCTTGCTTCTTCGGTATAGCAAGCCTATCAAATACAGAAGCTCGCGATTTTGAAAGTAAGTTCTTTTTCCTTAGATAGAACTCTCTCGGTGTCATCCTTTCGGTTTGCGACTTCACTGTAGGGAGGTGTAGTTATCATAAATTTTCTTGGAAAAAGTGTTCTTGGAATTGTAGGACCTTGGTGGCCTGCCCCCTTTCATCATGCTACCTTGTGAAGACCGAAGCTCGCCAGTTGTGGAGTTCTCCTTCACCATTCTCAGCGGTGTGAAAGAGTTGGTAAATGAATTTGAAGAGCCATTCCCCGAGCCTTGGAATGAGACAAAACTCGCCTTCTCTTGGGGTGAGGGTGTCTTCCTCTTGGTCAGTCTTGGGCGCCCCATCATAAAGGATTTTGTTGAGGTAACCTTGGGCTTCTTGAAGATACCACTCTTTTCTCCTTCAGTCGTGATTGTGAATGAAGGTTCTTCTTCATCCTCTCCTCCCTTAATGCTCATGAATTTCTTTGGGAAGGTGAGTCGGTCAAAAACAGATGCTTTAGCAGCAACGGCATCCTCTTTGACCTCAGCAGGTGGTATAACATTCGGCCGTCGTCCCCTTGATGGCAAGCGTGGGACTTGAACCTCAGTTGGTGATGACGGTGGGCTTGGCATGAAGTTGACATATTCGAAAGCAGATCCCAAATTTGATCTCGAGCTCAGCTGATGCCAGTGTACACAGAAGCATATGGGAAGCTTCACTTGAGTGCCTTCACCAAGGAAAATGGTGCATGATGCAGCTGCATTGTTGGTGTTGTTTGTTGGTGCCATTGCAAAAACCTACAAAGGAAAACATTGCGTTAACAACAATGGTGATTTTTTTTATCTACTTTTTTTTTTACTTTCTCATTCACACTTTGTTTCAAAGATGGGAGGAGAAGTTAGTCCCCACCGGGCGTGCCAGACTTTGTGGGCTCCTTTCTTTCCACCCGGCCTTTAATTGGGATTGACCGGTTGAAAAGCATGGATCACAAATCAAAATTTAATTTTTTTATATTTCAGATGATTGCGGGTTCATAACTCCTATTAGGGGCAAGCCCCTAATATTAATTACCCCAGACAATGTCATGGGAACCTCCGATTAAGAAACAAGTGTGAATGAGAAGTGACTGAATAAACATGATAATTTTTTTTTATATTCAATTTCAAAGATGCATGCAAATACATGATCATAGACAAGAATACAAAAGAAGAGAGCTATTCTCTAAGAGAGCTTAACAAGAGATTTTTTTTAGAAAGAGCTATTTCTATCATGCTCTTTAAAATTTATTTTTTTAGTGGCGCTCTTAACTCCTATACTGAAAGTGTGTCAGAAGATCCTTTTAGTTTTGTGGATGTAGCTCTCCTCAATTTCTTTTTTTTTATATAGGTTTGTGTCTTGAAACATAGCCTAGTCCAAGCTGCGGCCACTCTACATTTACGAGTTGCCTACTTGATTACTTTTGCTTCTTTTATCACTGAAGACTTTGGCTCTTTGCGCTTGTAAAATCTCCAGCTCCTGGACTTGTGAAACTCCTCAAGTCTTTGGCTTCTTGGTGCTTTAAAACTTCAGAGTTGCATTTGTCGTTTACTTGATGCATTTAGGTCTTAGCTCTTCAATGCTTTTGAGCCTTTACCATTTGATTTTTTTTTTTTAAGTCGTGACCTTTAACATGGTTAGGTCATTAACTTAATAATTTTGACTTGATTTTAAAATGATCCTCAAACTCATCTTTTTGAAAGAGATCTTATAATGGGCTTAGAAAAAATCTTTGCCAACTCAACCTTTTCAATGAATGTTGACGAGAAACATTTTTTTTTTTTGGTGAAAATTTTCATTCCTTTTTTTATTCATCATCATTTTTCTCTCTGTGAAATTTTCATTTTTTACTCTTCCTTTCATTTCAAGAAAAGATTTTTCCATTTTTTTATTACATCTCCTTTCACTCCAGCGGGTGTCAAAAGACATCCAAGTGAGTTTCAAGAAAATCTTTGTCAACTCTTCTTTTTTTTTATGAGTGTTGACGAGAGATATTTTTTTGTGAATTTTTTTATATTCATTTTTTTATCACTTCAAGGGAAATTTTTTTTACTTTTCTTTTCATTTCATTTTTTTTACTCCAATGAGTGTCAAAAGACCTCAAAGTGAGCTTGAAGAAATGGTTTGATTTTTCTTTATGAAAAATTTCTCCTTACCCCAAGAGTGTCAAGACTTCAAGGTGGAATTAGAGAAAATTATGAAAAATTTCTCGTTACCCCTAGAAAGTCGAGACTTCAAGGTGGAATGAGAGAAATTTATGAAAAAAATTTCTCGTTACCCCTAGGAAGTCAAGACTTCAAGGTGGAATGAGAGAAATTTCATGAAAAATTTCTCGTTACCCCAAGAAAGCCAAAGCTTCAAGGTGGAATGAGAGAAATTTATGAAAAAAAATTTCTCGTTACCCCTAGGAAGTCAAGACTTCAAGGTGGAATGAGAGAAATTTCATGAAAAATTTCTCGTTACCCCTAGGAAGTCAAGACTTCAAGGTGGAATGAAAGAAATTTCATGAAAAATTTCTCGTTACCCCAAGAAAGCCAAAGCTTCAAGGTGGAATGAGAGAAATTTCATAGAAATTCTCGTTACCCCAAGAAAAGTCAAAGCTTCATGGTGGAATGAGAGAAATTTCATAGAAATTCTCGTTACCCCAAGAAAAGCCAAAGCTTCATGGTGGAATGAGAGAAATTTCATAGAAATTCTCGTTACCCCAAGAAAAGCCAAGGCTTCATGGTGGAATGAGAGAAATTTCATAGAAATTCTCGTTACCCCAAGAAAAGCCAAGGCTTCATGGTGGAATGAGAGAAATTTCATAAAATTTTTTATATAGGAGGCCTTACAAGAATAAAATTACCAAAATACCCCCACTCAAATTCATCCTTTACTTTTTTTCATTTTTTACTCTCTGCTTTTTTAACCCATCCTTTCATTTTCCCATATTTTCCTTTCTTCTCTCATTTTACTCACCCTTCCATCTTTCCATATTTTTCCTTCTCTCTTTTTCAACTCACCCTCCATTTTTCCATATTTTTTTCTTCTCTCTTTTTTTCAATTTCGCCCTTCATTTTTTCATATTTTTTTTCTTCTCTCTTTTTTTCAATTTCACTCTTCATTTTTCCATATTTTTTTCTTCTCTCTTTTTTTCAATTTCACCCTTCATTTTTTCCATATATTTTTTTTTCAAATTCATCCTTCCATTTTTCCATATTTTTGTCTTCTCTCTTTTTTCTTTCAAATTCACCCTTCATTTTTCCATATTTTTTTTCTTCTCTCTTTTTTTACTTACCAAATACTTAATCACAAACATAGCCTCACAAACTGAGCCGAGTGTCGACACAATGTTGCATATTCTACTCCGGATGACAAAAGCTCACAGACAAACACGAACCACTCCATTTTTTTCTTAAATGCCCGAAGAGCAAGCATCCGAGATCCATAATATAACATACTTAACATGAAAACGATGATAACAAGACTCCAATCAAATATCTTGATGATCTCCACGCTCATCTGGACCAAAACTTTTTCATATATGCAGCGATCATCGTGTTGATTCTATTCTCTCATCATTTTATTTTATTTTGCTATAGACTTCATTTCCAGCTCACAAGATCCTCCAACGAAAGTTCACAATTTTTGAAGAACTTATATGAAATGATGTTTTCATCTCATGCTTCTCATGGCTGCTGAGCTGAAATGCTTTCAAAATATTTACTTGGTCAGGTGAAGACGCAGAACACTTAGAAAATCCGATGTCCCCAGCAATCTCGTCCTTCTAATGCTATTGTTCTAGTGTGACATGGTAGATGTCCAGCACTTGAGGACGCTCATCCTGATACCTCATCACATATTCTTCGAAGAACTTTCTCTCGAGGCCGAAGCCAAGCGGACGCGGCTCTGAAACTACATACTCCGGCGACCAATTCACCCCTCCTTTCCCAAGTAGCAGCGCTCAACCAGGGGACGCATTTGAAGCGCGACAACGAACAAGTAGTTTGATACTTTGAAACCCAAGTCTATGACCCTCTCAATCAACCTATAAAACCGATTAGTTCCACAGATGAATACCCTCGCACAAGCCTTTGAGAGCGTATAGATCCTGTGCTCTAGCATGCCGAAAACACACAGGATGTCGGCGTTGAGTGAAATTCTCCTCTCAGCATGGTAGTGCGACAGCAGTTGGATTTGCTTCAACGCTAGAGCCCGATCTTTTTGTCCGAATACAGTGTCGTCTTCAAAGAAAAAAAATCGAAAAATACTGGGATGATCCTCTTGTTCAAACTCACTGGCAAGTTCTCCATATCATCGGACATGAGCCTGGTAATGATTCACCGGGTAATGGTGGCCAAAGAGGGGAAGGAAAACACCATCAACGTCGCAAGCGATGGTCTCGTCAACCTTGGCGGCGGTGCGGTTGTAGATGGAGATTGGGAAGACTCTCTCGGCGATGTTGATAGTGAGGTTCTGGCCCATGACGGCGGCGACATGAAGTTGATCCGTGACGCCACCGACCCCATTGAAGATCGAGGTGCGAGAGGAAGAGAGAATTCTCGGAGATAGGGAGAGAAAGGGAAAGCACGAGCGAGAGGAAAAGAAAATTCATCTCATGCGTGCATGTATCTTTCTCTTTAAATGCATAAAAAGGATTTTATATATATATATATATATATATTTTATATTTTGAGAGAGAAAGCATGAGCGAGAGAGAAGAGAGAATATTGCATGTGTTTTTTTTTCTTTAAAAGCATGAACATAATTATATATATATATATATATATTTAGAGAGAGACGATGAGAGAGAGAAAGAGAGCAGGCTATCAATGCATGCACATGCATGGTTGCCTTTCTTTAAATGCATGAAAAAAACATTAAAAATTCATACTAACATGGGCACAGGCATCCGGTTCTCTTTACATGCAAAAATAATTTAATTTTTTTTTTAAAAGAGAAACAAAGTCATGATACCTTCCAATCGTCCCCTTTTTTATCTGCCGAAGCTCTCTACGTCCTCTCCTTCCTTCTTCTTTCCTCTATCTTTTCTTCTCTCTTCTTTTTTTCCAGTCTCCCCTTGTTCTGTCTCTCCTCTCTCTTTTTCTTTTCTTCACTCTATCCTTCCTTCTCACTTGTCTTTTTTTAAAATTCCCCTCTCTTTTTTTTTTCTTCTGTCTATCTCTCTTTTCTTCGCCTCCCCCAAAAATCCTCAACACCCCGAAGAATATTCAACTCCCGGGAGAGAGATTTTTTTAAAAAAATTTTGAATTCAAAAATTCCCATCCCTATCCATAATCTCTCTTCTTTTATTTATTTATTTATTTATTTATTTTTGAATTTCCCTCCCCTTTTTTATTATTATTCACATATATATTTTTTAAATATATATATATTTTTTAAATTTCAAACTATATATATATATATTTATATATATATATATATATATATATATATATATATATATATATATGCATATATATCTTCAAATATATTTAATTTCAAGCGAGCGAATATATATATATATATATATATATATATATATATATATATATATATATATATATGCATATATATCTTCAAAAATATATATATATATATATATATATATATATATATATATATATATATATATATATATATATTCTCTTTCCTCTTCTTTATCATTATTATTTTTTTCATTTTACACCCCTACTTTTATTTGGAATAGGATAATCCTTATCTCCCCCCCTTTTTTTTTTCCTTTTTCTATTTGAAGTAGGAGAATATAATTCATCATCACTATTTTTATTTATCCCCCATTTTTGTTTGATTTTTAATTCGAGTAGAATGCCAAATTCCTAATGAGATTAGGAATGAAAATTTTTATATAAACAGTGTGTTTGGTAATTTTTTTAAGACAATTTTAATACAGAGTCTTAAATAAATATTTTTTTTAACAAATAGATCTTGAGAGCAGTACAGAAAGGTATCAATGTATCTAGGAAAAATACAATGCTAAGATTGAAAACCATTTAAAATTCTTAAGTCTAAGCCCGTCACATCCCAAGTGCAGTCCAAATTTGCTAAACACATATCATTTGATATTTAAATTATAAGATTAATCATATATATTTATAAAATTATCATTGATTTATTAAAATAATGATAGTCATAATCTTAATTATTGTAATACATTCTTCTGCAATTTTTTTTTAAAAAAAATAACAAAAACAAAATTCTTACATCAATAAAAAAATTGAAATTACAGAATATTTTTAATATAAAAACTTACATTATTTAATGTATTTCTATTATTCAAATTATTAAATGAAATATACAAAAACTTTTAAAACTTTACAAGTTATGATTATAAAATAAAACCATTTGTATGCCACTCCATTTGTGTTTAGAAGTTAATACACATTGGCAATTAATTAGTTCAGAGTAGGACATCAATTGAAAAAAAATAACATTAATAAACTTATAGAGGATAGATAAATTAAAAAATATTCAAATATTTAAATATTAAAGGCTTTTAAACTCCTTGCCACATTGGGGAAGAAGGTAACTTTTTAATTTGAGTTAAATGTGATAAAATCTGCACTAAATTTAAATCTTTGAAGTAATAGTATAAAGAATAGAGAATATATATATATATATATATATATATATATGGAATATGTAAATTGGGAACATCCATAGAACATCTCTAGTTTTTCAAAAAGAAGAGAGAGAGACAAGATGAGGAGATAGGGGAGAAGTTGGTGTGCAATGCATGTAAATGGATTATACCGAGCAATGAGCAGTTAGTAGAAATAGAGTTCAGCGGTAGTGATTTTTCTTTGTGCTACTTAAAAGTACTTCTCACAAACCTTCTCAGGAATTTGTGCATTGCTAGTTAAAGGCAAGTGGAGTACCGTAGTCTATGCCAAGGTTCCCTGAATTAAAAAACATACTCGAATTAGAAATGGTCATTGGGCTATGTTGACATGGTCATTGGGATGCACATACTTTTCACCAAGAATCTCAGTTGCTATGTTAGCATATTATAGTATCACTTTGTGATGCAAGAAAATTAGTGAAAATAGAATATTAAAATTAATCTATGTAAAGATATGCTTCTTAATCAATACAAATTAAATATTTTTTATTAACCTCTGTAACATTATAAGCCGTTGTAAGTGGTGTAGCCAATCTTAAAATCAATCATACATAAAAAATTATGATATTTATTAAAATTAATAATATACATAATATTTAATGAGATATTTAATAATAATTTTTAGTCAAACTTTAATGGCGAGATGACAAGCAAAAACAAAATTATCTCTACTCGGATAAAAATTAAATTTGAGTTTAAATAAACTTTGATGGATAATGATCCTTGTTTATACATTAAAAACATTAAAGGCTTATATCGATGTTCGGGTTTCAAAAAGTTTTTAAAAAAATTAAATTAAATTAGAGTTTCAAATAAAGAAATTTTGATTGGATAATGATAATTAAAAATATAAAAATATTATTTGCACCTGATCAAATAATTCAAAATTTTTAAAAATCCAAGAGATTATAAAGAGTAAATCAAGGTTGTTGGTGAAAATTAAAATTTTAAATTGAAAATCCCAGATATGGGACACAAAAATTCAAGGGGATAATCAAAAAGATGAAAAGAGAAGAGGGGGAGGAGGGCTGAGAACTAGGCTCAAATCCATGATTTCTTTCCATGATGGGGTCGAGTCATTGTGTTATGAGGGAAGAATAAAGCAACGAATGCAAGGATGCTTCACTCTCTCTTCTTGATATTCATCCCATAACCCCATGTTCATCCATCCATATGCATCTCCATCTTCTTTCATGGTCGGACCCAGGGAGAGAAGGTGTTTTAAAAAAAAATCATGCACATTGAGGCATGAGGGCTCTTGCATTCTTCTTTCTTTTTCTTATCTCTAACTTTTTCTCCGGCTCTCTATTCTTGATCTCCAAAACTATCTTTCTCTTTGACACTAGAACAACCACTTTAGATCCTCGAGAAAACCTGCATGCCATTCAGGAGGCCAATTTGCATTAAAAAGAATGCCCTCACCATTCCTAACTTAGTGTGGCCTTGGTAAGAACCTCCAAAGCTTTCATGAGATCATCATTTATCAATCTATGCAGGCGGTGTGCAAGCTTGCCCGTCGAGAGTTGGGCTGGCACGTAAGCTGCTATTCTTTCCATCTCCAAGTGCAAGCTCACCATAGCCATTCAATAAAGAAGAAGAAGAAGATTGAAGGAGAAGGTTCACCGGAGAATTACCGATGATGAGGTTTGGGTTTAATCTGCCAAAGGATTCGCCAACAAAGGTCATCGAGATTAATCTCCATAGAAGAAACATACATTCTACACTAGAGATTTTTTTTGAAAGCATAAAAAAAATGCAAGTTAATTCTAAAGCCATGCATGCATGAACATTGATAAGTCTCTCTGTTCGAGTTTGTTTACAAACCGTAGCTATATTCCTAATGCATGATCACTTTGTAACTCTTCCCAAAGCAAGCAAAGCATGCTTTTATATATTGCATGCAATTACTGCCCTCTACGTGTTCTCTTCTCCGATTTATGTCTTATGCATGAGTCACCAAACTAGCACAACCTAAGAAGCCTCATGGCTGGTTTCTCTTCTCCGATTTTTAGATCCCGATCTTTGATCCCAAGACATGAGAGAGATCAATAGCGAGAAACAACATTCGATCATAGGAAAAATATTCTCCGGGTTCGAGTGTTTTGCCATTCATTTCAGAAACCCCTTGTCACGGCTCATCGATGAAGTTCTTCATCAAATTGACTTGTCGGCATTTTGATGTTTCCTCAAACTAAAATAAACAAAGAAAAAAGT
The DNA here is from genome assembly GCF_009730915.1 of Dioscorea cayenensis subsp. rotundata. Taxonomy (NCBI): domain Eukaryota; kingdom Viridiplantae; phylum Streptophyta; class Magnoliopsida; order Dioscoreales; family Dioscoreaceae; genus Dioscorea; species Dioscorea cayenensis. The sequence continues at coordinate 15,474 of NW_024088144.1, forward strand.
CTGATTGCTTCACCATGGCAAGTAGCAGACGATGTTCATAACCCTCTAGCACGAATCTCGAGGCATGCTTGAGAAGCTTGTCAAGTGCTTATAGCTTGAAAGAAGGGGCAGATGTAGTTAAAGAAAGTCCTAGAAATGGTGATGCCTTCACTGTACTGCAGCAGACTGACAGCGGAGTTGCAATAGAAGACATACATGAAGGTAATGCCAATAGTGACCTTGACATCTACTGCTCAGAACAGAGTCATTTGCTTCACCACAACCTGCCATGCACATGTTTCCCTAGGATGGAGAATGTTGCTCACGATTGGAAACTTGACATGATCTTCTCACAGAGTTGGTAATCGGCCACCCATTTCACGCATGCGTGCCACATAATGGGGGAAGTAGTTGCAAATGATGTATTCAAACCAAAAAATGGCAAGGAAAAGCCCTAGTAAGAGGACTGGGTAGCACAAATGTCTCTCATGCTTGGTGATCTGCCATTAAGCAGGTTCAAATAGCTCATATTTACAACCTAAAGTGGTGGTGGTAGCAATGGAGGCTCTACCATGACTTTCCATGAGGTTGGACTCGACTTTCGGGGTTTTCACATTGTTGTTTTGATGATACAGCTAGCTGCTTGGTCTTGATCAAACATTCGAGCTACCATGCCATTCATAAAATTCGGTTTTAGGTAGCTATGGATTTAAGAAGTTTTAAAAAGAAGACTGCAGTTTGATGGAATGCACAACCTTGGACCAACAAAGTTGTGCCTTATATAGTTCGTGACATATTCTTTTACATGAAAGCATGTGGATGCCAAGAAAGGAGGATCCCATGTTGTTGGTGGAAGAATCTTCAATTTAGGCTTATGTATGTTAAAGTGTTGAAAGGCTGGAAGTTTCTTTGTAATGGTGTTGCTCCAATCAAGATCTTCATTGGGCGACAAATTATCTTTGATTGTCCTGAAATTTCTTCGGATCATAAGAGTACATGATTTTGAGTCTTCAATCGGGCAGGTTGAAATTTGATTTGAAGTCTACTGAGTTTATATAGAAGAGAGTAGAGGAGGGATGTGGGTCAGTGATCCGAATTTCATTTCTATGCTCAATGTTTTAATGTGAGATGGTTACTGATTGAGCCTCAAGTCCACTAATTGTTAGAATAAAATTGCAAATCATGTATGAAATTCATTGATGATTGTCATCACACCATATTCAAATTCTAGCTTAAGATCAGACGACGTTCAAAAAAGCTTCAATCCTTCTGAAATTTTTTCAACATAATCAAAAGGTGTTACGACTCTTCAATATGAATGGTAACAATTGAATTATAAGATCATTTGGCTATCATAAAAATTCGGCAGTCCGAGAGGCAGAATCTGCCTAAATTCCTGCCCAGCTTCCTCGTCATCAAGTCAAGAATCACCATACCAATTCATATTCCCTTTTGGTGAAAATTTTTACAATCGTTTCTAGGGTCCATATCTCTAAGATGAATGGTGGAGATTGGATTTTGAGCTCATTTGATTATCATAAAATTTTGAGTTCAAAGTCCACGTTTGTCTAGTTCCGTGTCCGCCCATGGTGCTATCAAGTTGATGAACGGCTTATTAAGTCATTCCAAATTTGGCTGAAAACGTTTACAAATACAAGGACCCCTCATTCAGATAGTGAGTTATCCATAAAAGAAAGTCAAAAATATTTATTGCTAAGAGAAGAAGACTACAACACCCATGGAATTTTCATACTATTTATTAGATTAAAAGCTAACAAAGATATAAAAATAGCTAATGTCTAAAACCAAAGAGATCAGAAAGGAAGACGGTTAAACTAAAGTTGTGATTTCAATCTCTCAAAAGTTGTGAGAAGTTCTTCAAGTGATGATGATAAGTGTGAATCGTCACCCTCCGGTGCTTCAATCTAAGACAATACCAAGGATTTCTTTACTTCTTCTATTGAAGCAATGGACTGTAATAAGTCCAAACTTGAGTTGATGAGGGTATATGTCTTCTTCTTCTTGAGCTTTCAACTTCTCTCTTTGGGCTTCCAACTCTTGTAGCTTCTTTTGTGTATGTGCAAGCCTCATCTTAGCCTCGTCGATGCTTTGAGTTGCTACCATGATGGCTGATCTTCAATGCCCTTGCACTCACAATCAATTTGCCTCCTTTTCAATGTGGGTTCACTTTATTATCCCTCATGTCTAGAACAAACTTTCGCGATGTCGAAAGCACTTCAAATACTGTGTCCCTTGTGGTGAAATATTAACTTCCCAAGCATCATCATAGTTTTCATGAGTTTAATGATTTCTTCTCTTAGGATTCATGTTCATGAGGTTGTGATGATTTTTCACCTGCAAGGAAATTTGTGTTACCCAAACAGCATGTAAGACATGAGTCTCACTAGATTGGGGATGAGATGAGTTCATAGATGTGGGCTTTCTTGTAGCTCAATGTTTCCCTATGTTTGAAAGAAGCACTTTTGAAGGAGGATCATCATTGGCCAAAAGTAGCCTTTTGGAGTTAGAATCTCTGGAATGGATTGAAAAGGTATAGCTTCTACTTGAGGGCTCTCCACTGGAGGGTTGACATCAAGGAGGGGTGTGTAGTTATCATTATCATGTGCAAAATCTGAGTATAGGGAATCATGCGCAGTTGGAATTGCCTTTGAAGAAGAAGCTTTGCGAGAACCTAAAGATAGAAAGTGAACTTTATTTAAAACAAAAATCATCATCAAACAAATAAAAGAATAAATGGGTAAATAAATGCTAACTTGTAGGTCGACTCTAGTCGATCGCGACGTAGTTTCTTCCCCACTCCTATTCGGATCAAGAACTTCAGAGGAATAAATAAATAAGCAAATAAATAATATACAGAAAAAGAAGGGAAAATAGAGAAAGCAATAAGTGTACTATGAATGCCTGCCTTGACTCATAATACGAAGAGACCCAATTTTCTCCTACAGGAGGATTGCTTATTCATTGAGACAGATCATAGATGGTTGTTAAGGTTAGTGTAAGTTGACCAATTCGCTATGCACATATAAGTATAAACGCTACTACTGCGCCTCGAGATGAGATGATGGAACTTGATCCTAAATTTCTTTCGAGCAGAAAGTGGTGCTTAATAACCCACCAAGAGGCCAATATCTTGAGGTTCCTTCAACACTGAATGCCTTTTGAAACCCCTGGTCGTAACAAATTGTCGACAAAAACCTATGTGGATTGTATCTGTTGACGAAGATATTTCTTGTTGTAGTGTAGAGTATGATACTACGACGGAGGGCCATAGCACTTTCGATTGAATTGTGTTGAGCATACCTTTGTTGCTGGGTTCTTCAAAGTCTTCATACCAACCTTCATTCTTGAATTACATTACAAACAAATGGGAGCCATTTGAGACATCCTTCATTTTCTTAACATATTCGAGCTCTTCTCATTGAGAAAGTACACTTTCCTACATGTGTTATGAAGGCCATGCTGGGAAATTCTAGCTAATCCGTCTATATTTCTTAGGCTCGTCACTTGGTGTCGTGGTAGATCGGAGTTTAGTTCTCGGATAAGTGAGTTCCATCAATCATAAAAGTAATAACTTGGGAAAGGAACATAAGTGTTGGATGACCCTTCTGATGTAAAACAATGATATCTAGGTTGGTATAGATACGCCTAACACAAGCTGGGGATAGAGATAGTCCTTGTCCTTTAGTAGTTTAGATGCCATTACAAATATAAAGACAAATGGAAAAAGAACTTTTACAAGGCATGACAAACAACAAAGCCATATGCATAGGAAGGTAACCTTAGGCCTACACTCTTCGGGGCTTGAGTAGCAGGATGAGCATCATGGGCGTCTACTACAAGTTTCATTTTCCCTTGTTGATCCTTGGAGAAAAACATATTTTCCCATTAAACATGTCTAACTTGTGCTGTTTTGTTGAAGTAGCATCATGATGTGCATGCTCTGGTGAATGTCAATGTCTTTCAAAGTAGAGGATATACCTCTTTGGAATAGAGCATGTGGTTTGGAGGGCTGCCTCTTCATAGAACTTCTCCTATAATTGGTAATCCTCCCGATGCACCGAGGTCGCATGAGAGAAACTCCAATCTCTCCACGAGTCACCATGGCGAATCCAGATCCATATGTCTGCTGGATATTGTGATAACACAGAATGCCTAACTTTGGCGGTAAGTGTTTTAGAAGATCTCTTCATCACTAAAGAACCCAATGTTTCCGTGACATTGGTGGTTAGGAGTATATTAGGCACGGCGGTTCGTCCCAGTCCATAGGTCAGGTAGAGGGATCAATGTTACCTCGGCGGCCTAGTGTATGTATCAAAATTAGAGGATCAGGTGGGTGGATCATACATGGGTTTAGTAGTATAACATTGTTGCCGCCCTTCCTCAGTGAAAAAGTAGGTGCGTTCACCCATATCACGAGGAAGGCGTGTTAGTATATTAGTCCACTGCTGAAGTCGCTCCAAATATTGGATTGGTCTTCTGAGTTTTGAAATCGGCATGGGATAGTGCATCGGAATCGATATCCATCCTGGAGCTTTCGCACTCCTCGATCGTCATAAGTTTGAAAAGAGCTCTATGGCTTGTGCTGGTGATGGGACCCATTGGAAAAGGCAATATATATAATATATAAATATATGAGACAAATTATTGTATTATGAGAAATTAAGTTGCAAAATTGAAGGCGGCATGCCATGCCATGAAAGGTGGGATATGGTGTTTGGATGCCCAAAAATAATAATAAAATATATGGAAGGAGATGGCTTTTCGGGCACCTAAAGTGGCAAAATAATAATAATAATAATAGAAGTAAAGTGAAAAAGAATAGCGCGTTTTTATATAAAAGGAAGGAAATAAAAAAATATGGAAAAAGGGCAAAGTATTCACGAATGAAGGAAAAGAAAAATAATAATAATAAAATAAGAAAGAAAATATAACGGCAGTTCCACGTGAGATAATAAGAGAAGGCATGCATGGCATTCAAGATGCACCAAGAAGAGAAAAGAACAAACAAAGCAATAAAACAAATAGAGAAAGAAAAAGGATACGGCGTCCAATGTGAAAGGAAAATAATGGAATTATATGATGTTCAAAGATGCACATAGTGAGAGCTAGGGTTTCGTGGTGTTGCAGTGCGTGCAAAACAAAATGGAGAAAATTGAGTCTCCCCATAAAACATTGAATAAAGTCGTGGGAAGAACATGACATGAATAGACAGTGTAGTTGGGTGCTACTCAACTCCTATATGGTTTGAGGATATTCAGTACTCCTCCCTCTCTTCACTATGTGCGTGAGGGAAACTATGATTTTGTATTACATAGAATAAAAGGGGAGCTGTTTAGCTCTGAATAGAATTCCAATCATTATATCTACTATTATAAAAATTAAATTTGAGTTTAAATAAAGGTGTGATGGATAATGATCCTTGTTTATACATTAGAAAAATAGAGCATATTTATCCACAGTTCGGATTTATAAAATATTAAATTCGAGTTTAAAGTAAAAAAGTTTGATTGGATAATGATAAAAAAATAATATATAAAATAATATGTGCACTGAATCAAATAATTCAAAATTTTAAAATCCGAGATATTATAAAAGAAATAGAAAATCACAAGGTTGTTGGTGAAAATCCAAACTTTTAAATTGAAAAATCCTGGATATGGTAAACATCAAGGATTGATTAAAAGAGATGAAAAGAAGAGAAAGAGGAGGAGGAGAGGCTGAGAACCAGGCCCAATCCATGATTTATTTTTCCGTCGGTGGGTCCACTGTGTTTGAGAGAGGAACGAAGCACATGGCGCATGGATTGTGTTTTCTTGGCTCATGGTTTTCATCTCGAGTTTTGAGGGTCGATCAAAGCGGTCGTGACTGGGTAACAAAACACTGAGCTGGTTAGGTTTCTAGGACTCTGGGGTGCAGGCTTTTACATACGGTCTGCCAGAAGGATTTGTAGCACTATTGCATGCAATCAATGAATACGACAAAACCAAAAGTTCCACATCCCAATCGGGAAGCACAGAAAAGGCATTTCAAAAATTGAATAGACAAATTGACATCCGCACCACCACTAGCACTTCCTAACTATATGGTAAAAAGTTTTGGAAATAGAATGTGATGCAAGTGGTGTGTAGGTGCTAGTAGGCGATAGTGCAAGAAGATAGGGTCTCATCAGCTTATTTTAGTGAGAAGTTAATTGGTCAAGCTCTCTCACCACTCATGGCGATAAGGAGTCGTAGGCACTCTGTGGAGGGCTGGAAACCAAGCAAACGTACGCTTATGGCCTAAAAATTGTGACTGACATTTCGACCACGAAATCATTGAAGCATCTTGGAATCAACTCGAAACTAAACTGCAGACATACAAAACTGAGTGAGTTTATCGAGTCTTTCCTTACTTTGTGAGTACAAGAGGGAAGGATAAACCTTAGCCTGATGCATTGCTAGGCAGCGCTTTACGCTAATGTCCCAACTAGATGCTGCTAAAATTTTGGGTTTAGAAGCATCAAAGAGTTATATACTAAAAGATTCATACTGTTGTTGAACCCTACTCTAAATTTAGTACAAAGAAAAGGTTGGGAAAAAGTTTCACTTGCACTGATGGTTTCTTTGTTTCCGACTAAAAATTGTGTGCATACCATGATTGCTTTGTTCGCCTATTACTCGGCAGAAGCTCACATGGAGGTGGTTTGATGTGCGCTGGTGCCAAGAAGACGTCAAAATGTCGACCCGACCACTTCTTTTGGCCGAAAAATAAGGCGTGACGTTGAGTGCTATGTGCGTGATGCGGGGACGTGCCACAAAGCTAAGTCCCGTTAATCACCCTCATGAATGATATATTCCCCTACCTATTTCCTAGTGTAATCGACGGAAGATATTTCTATGGATTTTTGTTCTTTGATTACCACCGGACTACGAGGGAAGGGAATCTATATTTGTGTGGTAGTCGATGGGTTTGCGTAAGATGACTCAATTTATTCCACTGTCATAAGAGAGATGATGCTTCACGTATGTTTGCGATCTATTTTTCAAGGAAGTGGTGCGACTACATGGTGTGCCACGTAATCATTGTCTCGTCGATGATACCATGTGCTTGAGCTATTTTTGGAAAAATCTTGTGCTAGAACTAGCTATTATGTCCACCCATGTCACCCCAAATAGAGTAGCAAACAGTATGTTGTGAACGCACACTATCCATGATATTAAGAACAATTTTTAAAGAAGAATTTAACGATGTGGGAGGAGTGTCTACACATGCTCGAATTCACATATAACAGGATGATACATTCGACCACTAAATTTTGTCCATTTGAAATTGTACATGGTTTTAAACTTATCGTCCTCAATAGATCTTTTTACCTTTGCCCTTCCGGGAACAAGTTAATATGAGAAGTGAGCGAACAATGGAAGAAAGAAGAGTATTTGAGCGAGCGACCTAGTATGGATACGTTCACATAAAGGCGTTTTCCGGCAGCATGACGCAAGTTCAAGTTGACAACCACGAGGTGATGGACAATTCAGTTGCTTGAGAAAATCAATAACAATGTATACAAGATCGAGCTTTCAGGCAAGTATGGTGTTAGTTCTACTTTTCGATCGAGGCCACCCTTACGAATAGGAATACTTTTAGCGGTATAGAAAGGAAGGGATATCAGGACCAATTACATGAGCCGTGCTAAACAAAATCCAAAATCAGGTGAACATTAACTTAAGCTTATTTTTGAATTATAATTATATGGTGGAGTTTTCAATTTATTGTACCTAAATTGTACTTAGGTGTACTGGAAGTGAGGACATAATTAGTGACTTAGTCAAACAAGAGGATAGCAAGAGAGAAGCATTTGGAGCTACGCCACAAGAAGAAAAATGTGCTTATCTTCATTGGTCCAACGAAAAGAAAGGGAGATGTGGTTTCCTTTTATGACAAATCAGGCCAAAATTTCTCTTTACTAAACCAACCCAATTTTTGGAAGGAAAAAAAAAATCAAATCCCAATCAACCAAGAAAAACAAGTATTCCAAGATTAGGGAGTGGAGATTGGCAGTACCATCTTCATGTGCTACAGTACCACCGGAAACTATTCCCATATTTATATTGATTTTTCTAGCCAATTTTATTTTATTATTTTTAGATTGTTTTTCCTAGCAAATTTTTCATTTTTATATTTTTAAATTTATTCCCCTAGCCAATTTTTAGTAAGATAGTTTTCTTATACACCAAGTTTAAGTCGTCTATAAGTAGTTTTGTCCCTTCTCTTTTCAAAGATAGAACTTTGATTATTATTCAGAAATTAGAGTTTTCTTACTACCATTGTTCTTGTGCGTTCTCCTAATTCATGAGAGGAAAGTTTTGGTTTTCTCTTAATTACGTGCTCTACGCTTCCATGCGTTTTATGCGGATTAGCTTGGTTTGTGGTTCTATGATTGTTCGGACAGTCGGTAGAGTTCTCAAAGCTCGGACCATCTCTCCGCAGCGTACGGGTCACGCCCCGTCCCCGGCTGTTTCCATTGAGTTATCCCTCAACCCTAGATCCCTACACCATGAAGATTTGGGCCATGATTTAGATCTCCTTCTTCTTCCACCAAATTGGAGCCTATTGCAAACTATCGACAATTCCCCCTAATCATGGCATGTCTATGCTAGGTGGGTATTTCTACTCGCTCACATGAGTACATCAAACATATGATAGCTAGGGTTTTTGGTTTTGTTCTACAACCAAGCATTCAAGCAGCACAATTAGATTCAAATAGATATGATTCCAATTAAGAAAACAATTCAAAGCATTAAAGATGCAACCACCAATCTCAAAGAAGTAAAGGCTAGCTCAACTATGCCCAAACATCTGCAAATTAGCCCTAAATTAATGGAGGGCAATCATACAATATACAAATAATATGAAGAAACATGAAATCCATCAAAACCCCTTTTTCAATTTTGTCGATGAAGAATTCAAGAAACCCTTGGAAGCTTCCATGCACGCCTGCCGGGTGAGCTTGATGGCTACGATCTTCAATCTTCCTTGAATGTTGAGTCAAATCCAACTTAAAAATCGCCTCCCTTAGGTGTGATTGGCCTCATATCTTCCCTAACTTTGCCACGGTGAATTGCCCAAAAGAAAAGAATTTCATACCCTAAAAATCCTCATCAGACCTATTTATACCGCTCTACTTACGTGCTACTCTAGCGTGAGGACGTGGCGGTAAGAAAGCTGGAGAAGATATTCGCAAGTCTTACAGTGACAACTTATGGTTATAAGTCGCGGTCCGTAAGGTCCTCTATTTTTGGTAACGGCCTATATTATGATAGTATGCAGCGGAACGTAAAACATCATCGTGATCCTTACAACCCAATTTACGGGCTAATGATATGGTTATAAGCTCCTCCTCGAATTGTTCATGCAAGCATCCTTACGCGGCAAGCCTGTCATATGTCCTCCGAATTGGCTTTGAATCCTTCTTACGGGCATCAAGCATACCCGCAAAGGTTCTTTTGAAATCTACTTACAATCGTGAAAATTAGCCGTAAGCGTCGTGAAGCCACCAAGTTTACCTTGTCCTTGTTCTAATCGATGCCGAGAGAACTTCAACTTCATCGCTTTTAGGTCTCAAATATCTTTGCTCTCTCTCATCGTGAAATTTCGTCGAAGTTCTTAATGCGTAAAACATACTATATAGTACGTAGATCCACAAGCGCACGTGGTCATCAGTAATAAACCCTCGCAAGCACCAAAGGGTCACACTGCAAGTGTACTAGAAAAACTAACAAAAGACAAATCTATAAACAAATGGACCACAGCACGTACACACAAACATACTCAGAAGCAATTAACTCACGAAAGAGTGAGGCCCCTCGACCACTAATGCTAGAAGGATGCTAGAATTACAAAGGCAATGGTGGTTTTTGGGCCAAGAGATATCCAAAAGTAAATTACTCCTATGGTCTCAATGATTAACCTCTAACCCTATACAAATATTGATTCCAAATCTCTTCCGACCAAATCCTCTTATGATTGTATATCACTTAGAAAATCTCTAATTTGGGTCAAACTCAATATCTAGATCATCCCTACTTGGTTGAGGGTACGAAAACAATTGATAGGGCAGTATCGCTACTACACATGAATCCCCTTCTCGCATAAGCGTCCAGACATAAAGATGATGATCACGCCTTTTAAAAATCACCACGTAATTCCTGTGCAATCGATCACAAAAGATCGCTAAAAGCTAAAACCACAAACCAAAACCAAAATGCCATGGGAAATGCAAATCATCAACATCCATACCAACATGCGCTCATCAAAAGGTTCACCAGACGCTCGTGGCCTTGGGAGTCTAGTCTCCATAAGAGAGTAAGAGAGAGCCTAGAATCCAAGTAGATCATCAAAAGCTCATGAACAACCTTTCAGATGTAGACCAGAGGTGGGTCGCTAAGAATCGGAAGCGGATCGGCTGCCTGGCGTGACTCCTACATGATCTCCTCGATAAGCAACCATCTTCTCCTCGCTGTGACTTGCTCCTCGATCTGCTTCCTCCAACTTTCTGAAGCCCCTGGTAAAGAATATGGTAGAGAAAGGGTGGCGTACCCTTCTCTGCGAGCTGTCAAAAGAACGAGACTTAAACGACTTGATGGCCATGTGCAATGGCTACCCGCACGGGCCTCGTGGATTCCCCGCCACTTCGGCCACTGGTCACAATCTCTGCTGCATGGTGCTGATTCTCAAGCTATCTAGCCAGGACACGGCAAGTCTCCCCGCTGTCTTCCACGTGATCCTTGCGCTGGGCAAGGGTGCATGCTGACATCGGTACCAACAGTTTCACAAATCAGTCCCTTTTGTGGTAGGTCTTACCACACCGCTCACAATGCTCGGCTTCAAAACACCATTTTGATGTAGATTTCTTTTCTCTCGAATGCACTATTAGGGACGACCTAGGCTTCTTTCCGCACCTGTAATGAAGTAAAAGGAACAAATTAAACCACAAAGTGACTCAATTAATCAAAATATATACATATAAAACATACATTTAGGCGTCACTTTATTCTGAGTCTTTAATGCGTTCGTGTGCTACTGGCCGCTCAAGTTAGCATGTCGGACTTATGGCGCTGTTGCTTTGTAAACCGTCGGGCGTTGTTGACTACTCAGAGTTGTGATTGCATTATGTAGTTGCAAAACTCAACAGTGTGTAGACCCATAGTTATAATAGCAAAACTTGGCATATTTGAGAGCCAGCGATGTGACATTGTTTTGAGCACCCATATAAGAACCTCTCGACGCACTGATAAACAACAGAATCAAATTTAGAGCACTAAAGCACATAGGGATTGTCCCGGGACATCGCTCTCTATTGTCGCTAAAAACTCAATCCCGCTCACCGTTATCGATCTCTTTTCCTTTTTATTTGTTTAGTTAATCATTCTACCAACCTTGCTTTTGACTTCACTAGAGATTAGAAGATCACCTTAGCTTGTGGAAGTCCATTCTTGTGGTTTAGGCAATCCATACCCACTATGGGTACCACTTTATTACTGTCTGATCCAGAGGTGCTTCTCGGGAGGGAAGGAGCGGTGAGGCAAGATGTCCTCAAGCACTTGAAGACAGAGTCTCGTGGAAGCTTTGGAGAAGCAGAGATCGGTCGCCGTTTCGGTATCAAACGTCATGGCTACTTTAGTTCTCCTTTAAGGCCGGCCATCTGGAGTGCGTCAGTGTAGGCTGCGCGATTTGCCACATTTCAAATCTGCCGGTAGTTTTTCTTAAAGGTTTTGATTTTCTGTTTTTGTTTGCTCGTTTGAAATGTCATGGAGCACTTAATCGCCATTTCCGAGCAAAAGCCTCAAATGTCTTGAGGTTGCTATATGCCGTTTAGAACTTGTGCCGGATTAAAGAATTCAAGGCACAAAATTAGTTGCTTAGGATTAATGCTGTGCCGTTCACTTATGCACCAGCTCGTTTGACGCAAAGATGGGATGACAAAGGACTGCTAAGAACACTAGCTTTGCTTTTGATGTTGTAGAGGTGCAGATACTTTTGTTTCGTGGTAGAAGCAAAGATCCGTGGAAGAGTTGCCACCTTTTAAGTGGAATTACGATAACAATCAAATCATCGGGACAATCACAAGCAGTTTGTTTATTCCATTGAAGCGCTGATAAATCACATGTACCGGCACACTGCGATCATTTACTTTCCATAGAAACTTCTGAAGATAGAGATTAAAGCTACTATATTATATTTGACTTTCAGGGTCTGGCCTAAAGCTGCGTATGTGGCCCAATTGTGAAGCCCGAAAACAATTGATAATTGAAAAATTTTAGCCCCAAAGCACCCATGCGCCATTGAACCAGAATAAATCAACGATCATCACAGTAACGTAACGTATAGGTTTCGTAATTTGTCATTTCTATCTAAACTTTGAAAAGAATTATAAAATTGCTGATAATTTTTTTCAGTGGATTGTTTCTAAAGATGAGCATGTCCAAATCTGAGTTAGGAGCACAAATTTTCAGTTTGAATTTGCTCTATCATTCCATTTATGGGGTCCTTGAACTGGCTAGAAGCACAATTTTCAAGATGATAAAGAGGAGCTCAAATAACCCAACTCACCATTCCTTTAAATCATAACCATTTGTTTGGTAAATTAATAATGAGCACTATACCCTCAACTTAATTTTTGATGACATCTTGTAATTTATTAGATGTAAGTAAGCATTAATTAGTTATCAGAACGCATTAGGCAAACAATATTTACCCACCATGTAATGTAAGTTCACTTAGTAAAGTTGAACCTTCATGATCCCGATGATGGGAATTTTGATTATATTAGTTATCCATGTTGATCCTAAACATGTACCTTGGTAACCAATGTATTTTTTGTTGTTGTTACATAATTGTAATTTTGTGAATTTGGATGGGCTGTCTTGATTAAGTGGGCACAAGCACAAGACCGGTAGCAATGACATACCTAAGAAGCTAATACTTGGAGTTGCAAGAATAAGTGTAAAATTTAGGATTAAGAGAATGATGCTATAGTTTTGGTATGGGAAGCAAGAACTAGTATGCTGCAGAGCCATCCACTTCTCCTTTCGGGTGTATTTTGTGGCTTAAACTTTTCATGGTGCGAACTCGCAACCATCATACTAACACCCGATTCAAGGTGCATGTATTTCTAGCTTATTTCCTTGTCTCGAGCATTACCTGAAGTTGTCATCTAAAATGATGTTTGATATGATAAAGTATTGAACATTTGACGTGATCTCATTTATGTGCATCATGACTACATATCTAGTTAAAACTATCGTTGTATCGGTAACATCAATTAAGGTGCAATTTCTACATCCCGTTCCTTTTGGAAATGTTGTTCAAAGAAGTTTACTAATAAGTCATGTAATCCATAAGAATGAAACCTAGAGCTTAAGATTAAGAGTATTTTGATAGAAATATATTATGACTAAGATGTACGAAGTTATGTAAAATATTTAATGCATAAGAGGCAGGCGACCAAATATTTAATGTATCTAGAGACTTATTAGATCTTCAGTATCTATATTTACCAAATTAACCGTGATCCCATTAATCATTGGTAATACATAGGATTGGGTGCATCAGACCAAATTAGTGTTTGGGTTGCATCTAACATTGTAACAAGACTTGGCTAATGGCTTTGTTTGGTTTATTTTGCAATGTGATTAGTAAAATGGACTAGCACATGAAAAGGGAGTGCATTAGAGTAGAAATAATAATACCACATTAGCGTTAATTTGCAATATGAGTTTGAAAACAAGCTAGGGTTTCTCATCTTATTAGCTTAAGCTTTTGGTTGAATAAGTGTTAGATAACATTTGGGTTCCATCTAACAATTTGTTGGAGTATTTAGTGTGTGTAGTCTCGATAATATGTGCTGTTTTATTAGTTCTTGATGCTTGGGGATTCAATAGGGGCTCTGGTATGCTGAATATGAAAGAAGTTTATATCTTAAGCCTCACTTTTTTTGGTTTCTATATAAAACATTTGTTCAAATTTACATGTTTTGTTCGGCTCGTTTTCATGGATCTTGTGTACACTTTTTTACCCCATGAAGTGAGCTACTACTTAGTAGATGTAACTAAGGAAGTTAACATGCATTTTTTTTTCCTCGATGACTTGAGCTACTGGTAGTTTTAAATAATATATACCTCGCCTCTTGTGGTTTTAGCCTCTCACCATGAAGTGTATATGACATATGTCTCTACATAGTTTTAATATCGTGATATGTGCTTTCTCATATTATTTCGCGTTAAACCACTGAAATATCTCCTATATTACCTTTTTCTTGTTAATCATCAGCGGTTATTTCAAACACCCATCTTTTTCCATCGGCGGCTGTTTACTATCGGTAGTTAATCGGTAGGATTGGAAAAGATAGCCTAGACATCCATATCAATTCTTTTGATAGTAGACCCTGGCTCCCCACTCATATATAGTTAGTACTTGATGCGTTCACTTCATATCATCCTTTCTCTTTAGATTGGAGAATTACCCACACATTATAAGCATCTCGACAGCCTCATCCATTAGATTAAGAAGCATGTAGTGTAATTGGTGCTTAGTAGAGCACCCTTAAAGATCATATAAGGAATCTGTAGTACTTATTTATGCGATATTTATTTTTAAAACCTCTCTGCTCTTTTACTCCTGCCTTGTCATCCTTAATTTACTTTTTGAAACTTGTTGTACCTGAATCTGTTTAGTTTGTGGCTTGTTGTTTATTAAATCGTTCGTGATGCGGTGCTGGGATATGTCGCTGGCAGGTGCGCCAAGGTTGGTGTTTCTGCATCATTACAAAACTAGTTGTGAAATAATTGAATTTGGATGGAGCAAAAAGTAGGGCCCTTGTTGATACATGGATTAGCCGCTGCATTCTGAAAGCGGGAATGTCTATGATCGCAGGTCTGCCTAGGTTACAAGGCTGCTTATTATTGGTTTATTTTACATGTTATGCTTTTCGGGCTGATTCAAATGCACCTGGAACTCTTCTAAGAGCGAAAGCATTCCTTAAGTGTGACATTGTCGGTGACTACTATTGCACTCAGCTTCAAAATTTCACTATTAGATATGACATATGTACATCGCACTATAGTTTATGCTTATGCTAGAAAGTTTGATATCCATGTTTGCGGTGTTCAAGACTTTCATTGGTTCAAATGTTCATTACCTTAACTTATGTGTATCTTATTTATATTGACATCAGCGCTTGGTAACCATCGCCATTAATTTCTCCGATTAGCTAATAAATGATGAGCTGACGTGATACATCTATTTTGATCGGGCGAGCTTTGTTCTTAGTGATTGCTTTCAATGCCTTTCACAAGTCTTGTTTTTCCAGGCTACTAACGAAAGGTGCAGCGTATAAATTAATTTCGCTATTATTCTGAGTTTGGTATAAAATTTTTTGAATTCCTGTAATTTATATCATATATATATCATTTATAACATTCTAAAGTTTTTTTTTAAATAAAGGGTTGGATAGTCGTTAATACTCTCAAACCTTTGATATATAGGCTATTAAAAACAAGTTGATGGATCTTGAATCCTGACCCAAGACATAAAATTCTATGGGCCAGTTTATTTTTTCTAATTATTATTTTCACTTCACTTGTTTTCAAAGGACAAATGGCCAACTCCATGGTGAAAAGTCAAATGTATCATGGGGTCAGTGGCTAAGGCAATTTTTTCAACCCCTACGCTGTTCCGTATGTAAAGTTACCCAATTAAACTCGAATGCATTTTGCATTATTAATGCGCCAGGCCCAAAAAGAAATATGATAATAGTTATGGATGTAAATTTATATTCAATTTTATATATATACCCCTTACTATACCTCAAATTTTTAGAATCAAACAATATGTCGACACATACACAATTTTTTTTTGCAATATTATATTTCTATTAGGTTTTGCAAATATTACTATGTTCTCTCTCATATAAATATAATTTATAAATGATGCTGGATGTGTATTACCCCCACCTTTTTTGCATTTATTTTGACAAAAGAAAGATGGATTTCAAATAGGGGAATTTAATATGGTTCTTGAAAATTTT
>NW_024088145.1:0-73881 GCF_009730915.1 Dioscorea cayenensis subsp. rotundata
TAGGTGACTAATGACAATCTCTTAAGTAGATAATCTCCCCGAAGAAAGATTATCCACTAATTAGAAAACAGGAAGCGATATGATTTCTCTAAAAATCCGCCAGCATGATTGCAAAGAACATGGAGTTGTCAACAACTCCACTAGAGAAGAATTGAGGAGATAGAGTCTCCAAATTACCTTACCAGGGCTTACTCATAATTCCCTCCTAATCATGACATGTGTATGCTGAGTGAGTGTTTCTGCACAAATCACGTGTACATCAAACATGATAGCTAGGGCTTTGCCTGGGTTAGAAACCAAGCAATCAAACATGCGATTAGATTCAAATAGATGTGATTACAAAATAAAAATCAATTAAAGCATCAAGATCTAACCACGGTCATAAAGTAAATCACAGGGTTCAACTACCCCAAACATCTATAAATTATTCCCTTCATTGATGTGTGAGGCAAGCATTCAGATATAAAGAATAGTAGTCGGGAACAAGCATCTATAAATTAGCTTCCCTCCATTGATAGAGGCAAGTATTCAAGATATAAGAATAAGATGAACATAGGATTCATGGAAACCCTGGTAATCCCCTAGGATAAAAATTAAGCCTAAATTGTCTTACATACCGCGATTGCCAAGATAAACGAAAGCTCTGATCTCCAATCACTTGTTCTTGTGACCAAATCCTCTCCAAATCTTGCTAAGGTGCTGAAGATTTGGCCCTTTTCCTCAATCTCACCTCAGAATCGACTGAGAATAGAAGATAGAATAGATGATGCCCTAAAAATTCCACTTAGGTTATATTTATACCCTCATATGGGTGGTTAGGGCGTGAGCCAAGGGCGTAAAGGAGCTAGGGGAAGATAGTCTGGCGAACACTACGGTACTCTTACGGTCCATAAACCCTCATCCATAAGGTCTTTGAATATGTTATGGTCCGTCTCTTACGGGGTAGCTTATTTGAATGATAACTTCTTTGTTTGTTTCTTGCGCATTGTATACGGGCGTACATTGTAGTAATCATCTCTAGATAGTCTTTAAGGGCATCCTTGTGGGAAAACCTTGCACCAACAAGGTCTACGAATTATTCTGAATCCTCCTACAAGGTCTTCTACACTATACTTACCCGTAAGATGGACCATCAAAAACTGCTTGGTAAGCTAGTTAGTTGTCTTGTCCTTGTTCTAATGATGCAGAAACTCCAACTTCATTGTTTTCATTACGGTAGCTTCTGGATCCCCCTTGCCTTTTGAGAGGACTGCCCACTAAGCCTATTAGTGCAAAAGCGGACAGAATGTTAGCATCGAATTTCACGATTACGGTTCTAATGCATGCGAGTAGATTGTACAAATAAATATGAAAATACGTGAGACAAAGTACACTCATCGCAATCTATTCTATTATTTATGCTTAAACTTCAATCTTCTCAAGAGGTATATATATGTTTTCTATATAGAGAGAATTCAAAAGGATTGTAACATTACACATATTTACGCACTACATATATACAGATATATATATATATATGTGTGCACACACATATATACATACTACTGAGAATTAAAAGTATTTATCATGTTATTTTTAGTAATAATAATAATGAAAATAAAAAGTCTAATATAATAATTACAATACCTAATAATATAAAGGAGTTAAATTGAACATAATTAAAAATATAATTCTTTAGCAAAACAGATTTATATAAAAAGATTAAAAATAAAAATTTTAACCAAATATATAAATAAACCATAATGTTCAAAGTCCCCATACTATTAAATACATTTATATTTATTAATAAGTTCTTTTTCTACCTCTTTATGAAATTTATATTTATAGTAAAGTTAACTTTTATTTAAGTTTGGCATATCAAGAAGTAAAGAGTGCTTTCTCCCGTCCTCATCAAACTACATTGTCCATGGATTTCTTTCCCTTCTCATCTGTCGGGAGTGAGGAAAAACTATCCACTAAGGACAAATCTCCATAAGATCCACCCTATAGCCATTTCTACTCCAAAAAGTTGCTCCCCTCCCTTCTTCTTCTAAATATGATTTGTGGATCCACCATTGTTTGTAATTATATATAGTCTAGATCTTGCAAGCGTACATACAATTCAAAATATATATTTTTTAAAAATTTATTTTCTATCTTTTTCTATAAAATAATCTAAATTTCTTTTCTTATTTTTACTATTCCCTCTCCTTTGTGAAAGATTGAAACATCACGCTTGATGGACCAATGATAACCCCCTCTCTCATAGATTAGTGCTACTCTCTAAGGTTATATTTGGACTTGTTGAATTAGTATTTTAGTTGAACTAATTTTTTTATGTTTATTCTTACTATAACAATGAAAACTATAATTTTGGTAAAAATAACATTTTTCCAACCAAGAAACAAAATCATACATGTGTAAATTAATACATTAATTTATATTTAGTTCAATATTTAAGAGATGATTCATTTCCTAAAATAACTTTTTAGATAAATATTTATTATATGATTTTGATTTAGTTAGGTATTATTGAAATTAAATTGAGGGGTGCATTGAAGGGCTTACCATTCAGCAGACACAAGCCCCTAATTTAATCATGATCAAAATTTATATATTATATGAATTATAGAAATATAAAACTTTATTATTATTATGAGCTACTGTAATTATAAGTCTTGGGTTTGAAGAAGGCTTGATTGGTGGAAGATGAGGATAGAGTTGGATACTACCGGCAGAAATTGCTCCCAGAGCGTGGAACGTATAGAGCTTTAAGCCACTCCTAGAGCGAGGATCGGTTGTGATAGAAGTACAATTATCATGCAGAAGAATAAGATTATAAGAACTTATGGTAATTTTTACACTATTATAAAAATTTGGGACTGAATTTGAAAAGGAAAAAATGTGAAATTTTTTCCTAAAATAAAAACTTATAGTCATCAGAATAAATAGAAATTATTATTATTATTATTTTTAATTTTTGTTTTTTGACAAAACTACAAGTATCTCCCCACAAAGGGGTTGTTAAGAGCACATGTCGACTCTTATGTGCACCAATAGCAGGGGGTGGCTTAATCGATACCCTAGAAATTTATTAACTAGACTAGTGATAGGGATGCAAATGTATATGCCCGATCGCATAATAGTAATGTCGTGAGCGGTGATTGTCCACGAGGGAAAAAAGTGAATACTAATAATAGATCTAATTCTAAATATTAGCCTAATTGATCATGTGATGTGTGTGTGTGAACAAAAGAAAATAAAGCAAGAAAAATGGAAATAAAATAGGAGAGAAATCAAGGGAAAGATGATGTCGGGTATAGCATCCCTCTAAAGGTTATGAAGTACAGTGACAAAGTGTTATAACTGTTCACTATAGTTATAGATAGCACGATAGTGTTTCTCGGATGTATGTCTGTATCTATTGCGGTTTGTGGCAGCATCTCTATAGTACCACACATCGTCACACGGTCATGTGACAATAGAGTTCTTTGTATAGCCCGATCTTATAGCATCGAGAATTCTCTACATCCTTCTTTCCTCCTTTCTTCTTCTCATTTCCTTCTCATTTTGCCGAAACACCTCAAACATTTCCGGTGAATCAAAGCATCAATTCTCCTCCTCTCATCCTCTTGGCTGGCAGTTAGCTTGATCAAGGTTTTTCTCTTTCATATTTCTCTTGTATTTCTTCATTTTTGAAAATCTTTGAAAAACTAGAAAATACATCTTTGAGTTTAAGGTTGGTTTTGAGGCTCAGACGAAGCCAAGGTCTTTGTTATTCATTTATGTGAATGTTTATTAAGAAATTTCTTAGTTAGGTGTTGTAAATCGGGAGAAAACCATTGTTTCAGGGCTGGTTGTACTGTAGCAACCTGAGCTTACTGTAGCACTGATAAGCTTTCATTTTTTTTCTTCGGTTTCTTTGGATTAGAGTGAAGCTCTAACCCTTAGAACTTTATTGGTAACCTTTAGCTTAGCTTTGAGTCAACCCTAGGATCGATTTAGGGTTGTTTGGTAGAAGGAACCTATGGCTTCTTTGTTTGAATTTTTTGTAATAATTTTTTAATGTTGTTTTTGTTGTGATTGGCAAAGAGTGAGGCACTAGCTCAAGGCAAAGAGTTAGCCGAGGGATTAGCTTGTGAGGAAGAGAAATCATCAATCTTGCAAGCGGGAACTAGTAAGCATGACTCTATTAGAAGATTACCCATATTTATATGTTTTATATAATCTATCTTGCTTAATGTGTTTTTGTGGATTATTATGATTGCTTTTGAGAGTTTTAACCACGGAAGAGTTTATTGCTTGAGTGTTTCTTTTTATACGGTTTGTGTTCAAAGGAAAGAATTTTTCATATTGTTTTCCTATATTGGATTATGTAAATTGATTTTGTGTTAAAAAGCTTTGAAGTTTTGCTTGTGCTTTTATTATTTCCTTATAGACATGAGAGTATTGTTGTTGTTAGTTATTGTGTTGGCTATTGTACTTCGTGAGGGAGTTGTGCTTATTGTTGAGTTTGTATAGTAATACCCTCATGGTCGGCGGGTCTCCACGGCTAGCCTATTGAGGGGTGGAGTAGTAGATCGAGTTGATTACTACAAGAGCTAGTTCGATTGGGAGGGTAGAGTCTCGATTGGATATTCATCGGATAGCTGTTGTCACCATGTGGTGAACCAATTGGTCAACATCAAGGGTATGAGTACTTTGACGGCTCTAAACCTAGCTATGACCATGGTGAAGGGTTTAGGGAGGGTTTCTAGACCACTTTATCTTTGGGTGAGTGTTGGGTGTTGCTTTATGCGGGTTGAGATTTATTTTTCATTGTTTCTTTTTGTAGTGTCAGTCTTGAATTTGTGGTGAGCGGGTGAAGCCCTAGCTTTATCACTCTTAGGAGGCGATCATCCATTAAATTTGATTTGACACTAGTATTATTTTTACTTATTGTAAAACTCATGTTATTTACTTTGTTATATACTTATAATTGGGAACTATTTTTTGATTTATATATTTATCATGGAAGCTTTTGCTTCATGAGTTGACTTACTCCTATAATTTGGAACTCTATATTCAGTATTTTTACATTTTGATATTCTAAAACCGTAATTGAAGTAGAATGTCTTCTTATTCTATCTTTCTTTCTATTTTGTATTAAAGCTTGCTATTATATGTATTCATGCGCTAAATTAGTTATTTTCTTTGGTAAAAGTATCATATTTGGAGATTTATGTCATTATTGTGGTATATTTTTTAATAGAGTTGTCTTGACCATCCCTCGTTGAGTAGCGGCCTTTTTCGGGTAGTAGAGTGCGGCTGTGTGGCAATGTCTTTGAGCATTTGCTATTATTCTATTTTCTGCGTATCTTTTCAGTTCATATATGTTTATCTTGGTCATGTTGTTTGACTTATGGATCCACTAGTGTGTAGTAAACCTTGGTGCATAGTTTTGTATCTAAATAACTCTTAAACTCTTTGTGTATCAAGTGTGTTGTTGTTGTTGTTGCTTCCACTGTGCATTTGTGAACCCCCTTTTAATTACATTTATTATTGTGGTTCTTTGTTGTTGCTACTTACGCTTTGTATCAGCATAAATATTATTGTGTCCAGGTTGTTAGTTAGCCTTACGGCACCCCGAGAGTTGAGTGGCGGAGTGTCCTTCCTCGGGATCGTCGCTACGGTTGTCACGTTCCATGGGCCCACAGGTCAAGGCGTGACACAAAGGTTGTCTATGTATGCAATTCTTTTTGAACTGAGAGGTTTTCGAATTATACTAAATCCCCTCTTTCAAAAGGCGAAAAGTAGATTGAATTGGTGTAGTGGTGATATAGACATCTATACAATCGCATAAATACTCTATGAAACCTCACAGTGAGCTAATGATTATTTCTTGAATAGATAATTTTCCTCATGAATAGTGATTACCTCGAATCCGAATACCGAGTAGAAATGGCAATTTCTCTAAAAATTTACTCCAAAGTACCGTATACCTAAACTTTCTTACAATTCTCTCGAATCACGGCATGTCTATGGTGGGTGGAAATTTTTGTGTCTAAAGCACATCATGTATGATAGCTAGGTCTTTTAGCCTCGTTAGCAACAAAGAATTCAAATCCGTAATTTGATTCAAATAGAAATGATTACAATTAGGAAAAACAATTAAAACATGACATCCAATAACAAATATAAAAAATATAAATCCCAGAGTTAAACTATGCCCAAACATCTAACAAATTGGCCCTCCATTAATGGAGGTAAGCCCTGAGATCAAGATATTGGAGAAAACATGGAAAACATAAGCGCCTTCTCAATCGTGCCATAGGAAGATTGGTGGAGAAACCCTAGGTAGCTTCTCTGCGCGTGGCGCCAAGGTGAGCTTAGCGACTATGATCTCTAATCCCCTTGAATGTGGATCCAAATTTTCCCTTCACATAGCCTCTTGAGCCTTGAAGATTCATCTCCTTTTCTTCACTAACTTTACCTTCCCAAATAGGCCCAAAAGAACATCCAAGAATGACCCTAAAAGTCTTTATTATATCTATTTATACCCATCGCATACTGGGTTTGCTTCACGGGAATAAGGACAAGGTCGTGAAAGTGAGATTTGGTGAAGATGCTCACGAGCCTTCGAGGACACACACAATCATAGAGTCACATCCATATGGTCTTACGTATATGTTCACGGTCCCGACTACAGTTGTAAGTCTTTGGACCTAAAAACTTCAGTACTACTTCTTACTGTTGCCTTTATAGGCGTGGTAGTCATAAAGCCCATTTTTTATGGTCCTTACGTTCATAAACATTGCCCGTAGGGTCCTTGTGTTTGTCTCGACTCCTCCTTATGGGCCCTAAAACATGCCCGTAAGGTTCTCTAGAAAGTACTACGATCATAAGCTACCTATAAGCCCACCTAGTTTTGCTTTATCATTGAGTTAAGTGATGCCGAGAGAGATCCAACTTCTTCGTTTAATGTCTAGAATGCTTATGGTGGTACTCTCTCATCTGTAATTGTTTCCCTAAGCTTGAAAATGTGAAACACACTAGATTTACCTTTGAATTCCATAATATGAATATAATACAAACTAAATGAGTGTAAAAAATGATATAGATTGTACACTCATTAAATTCCTAACTGATTAGCTTTTGCTTGTCCATAAGCAAAAATAAAATATTACAAACCAAATGGAGAAACTGCAAGACCTCGGTGTTCAAGGGTGGGGTGTTTCAAAAGTAGTTAGTGTCGACAATATAAGAATGCTAAAAATCTTCCAAGTTTCAAGAATATTGAACACTCTATTTAAAGCTATCAATGTGTTTGTGTTAAAACTCTCTACTTCACTTCTTTTGACCTAGAAGACTTCAATAGTAAAAATTTCATAAACAACTTCTTATTTGAAAGGTGGTAGCTTTGCACAACTCCTAAAGTAACTTTTCTCACGAGGGCCTTGTCAAGTGGCTTTCACGCTTAGAGAGGTAGCTCTTTCCACATCTTTTCTTTGGAATGTGATAGCTTTCAATCTCCTAAAGAGCTAGCTCTTTCTCTCATTAAGAGCATATAAAAATATTAGACATCGAGGTAGGTTCACACTTCTAATAGGGGTAGCTCTTTCTGTTTTCCAAATTTTCTGTTTTCTCTTTTTTCAACAAATTCTTTCAAATTTGCAAAAAAAAATAAATTCAAATCAACCTTATGAAGTAAAATGAACTAAACTATGAAGTCAAATAAGGTCTAAGTCGTTACATTAGAAGTTGTGTACTCTAATTAGATGAATATCCAAGAATAGAGTGTAAACTAAAAATAAATAGAAACTCAAAAAGAAAAACCGCATGTGTCTACCCTAATACTAGAAACTCCCACTTTGCATTTTCAAATGCACCGTCATAAGTCACAACTTGGCATGTAAAAGAATGCAAAAGAATCCTAAACCCTTTCCCCCAACACTTAAATCATACATTGTCCTCAATGTGTGCACATAATGAGCATTCAAGACAATGTAAACAAGAATAGGAGGGGAGTGGAAAATGAGTACTTCCCTAGTTCAAATTGGAAAGTACATTGATCCTTGGAACCGAGCCTAGTGTGTTTGTTAAAAAGTGCCTAGAAGTGGGGGTTACTCAAGGCTAAGAAATGACCAGGTGAGCATCCTTTTTATGAAATGTAAGGATGGTGGGTGTTGCAATAAAGTCACGTGGAGTATATGATAAGGCATTAAAGCTCATCAAAAATAACAAAAACATGAAATGAAATCCATTAACAGACCTCAAAAATAGAGTACAAACTAGGCAATGCAAGTAGGTTTTGGTGAAAAAAATTTTTCCACTCATCATCAGAAGCGTCACCAAAATAATGCTTTTAGCCTCGACCATTTACCTTAAAGTGCCTTTTTATTGGATGTGTAACCTCAATTGACTCCATGGGGGAACACTTGAGTGATACAATAAGGTCACAACCATCATCATTTAGTTTCCTTGGAAAAAGTATCAAGCAAAATTAAAAACCCGCCATCCCTCCTCATGAAATTCATGCCCTGGCTTAATCATCTTTTCATGGTAAATCTTTGTACACACTTTATAAGCATTAGAATTCTCATAAGACATTTGCCACAGCTCTTCTAGTTCATTTAATTGGAGCTTCCTTATGTCCCCCATGGCAACTAAATCGAAAATTAGAAACCCTAATGGCCCAATAAAGCTTGGTACTCTAACTCAACTAGGTAAATGACAAAGCTTTCCCATAGACTAAGTGATAAGTCGAGGGTTCCCAGCGGTGTTTTGTAAGCCATTCTATAAGCCCAAAGGGCATTATCTAACTTTTCTACACAATTCTTCCCTACCAAGGGTCCTTTGTTTTTCTAGAATTCATTTCAACTCGATTAGATACTTCCACTTGGCCAATAGTTTGAGGATGGCAAGGGGTAGAAATCCTATGGGTAACACCATACTTTTTGACATTCCTTTCTAATTGCATATTACAAAAATGCATTCCTTTATCACTAGTGATTGTCTAAAGAGCTCCGAACCTGGAAAACAACCTTTTTAGGAACCTACAAATAACCTTGACATCATTAGAGGGAAGAGCTTGAGCTTGACCCATCTTGAAACATAATCCCACTGCCACCAAGATGAATTTATCTATGTAAGAATTAGGAAAGGACCCCATGAAATAAATGCCCCACACATCAAAATTTTTGCAATTAATAATGGGATTTTGAGACATTTCAAAGTGGTGAGAAATGTTACCGGTCCGTTGACAATTGTCACAACATTGATTGTACTCTACGCATCACAAAAATAGATGGCATCCATCTCAAGTACTTTTTGCCGTGGTTTTTGTTAATGCTATAGTGTCCTCCATAAACCCATGATATTACTTAATGATTTCCAATCCATCTTTGTCGCGAGACACACCTTACGATAACTTGTTTTTGTACAGACACGGAAACAAGTCTTGGTCTTCCCTATATAATTATTCACATATACCAAAAGCATTTCTTTTTGAAATGTGAGGGTTATATCCTTGGGAAGAATCCAGAGCAAAAATACTTCATAAAAATCTACAAACTAAAAGTGTGTCAACCTTACCTAGTTCATTGATGAAATAAAGATGTTCTTTAAGGAAAGAGTCATTGATTTTTGCCCTTTTTACGATTCCTTCTCATGATGATCTAGTCTTGACAAATGAATAGCTATTAGATTTTCTACATCTCACATGTCCTTCATCTCAATATTGAATTCCTGCAATAGCAAAACCCAATGAATCAATCTTGGTTTGGCATCAGTTTTGCTAAACATATATCGAAGTGCGGAATGATATGTACTACTAACTTTTGATAGAACGAAATAGGGATGGAATTTTTCAAATGCAAATACAATAGCTAGTAATTCTTTCTTGGTGGTGGTATAATTCGTTTCCATACTATTCAACATTTTACTAGAGTAGTATATAGGTTGAAAGTGTTTGCCACTTCTTTGTCCCAAAACAGCCCCAACTACATGATTACTAGCATCACACATAATCTCAAGCGGAAGATCGAGTCAAGATCTATGAAAATTGGTGCATTCCTTATCTTCTCTTTAAGTATCTTATTATTGCGATAAACATGCTATCAAAGAACTCGAAGGGTACATCCTTCTCAAGGGAGCTTAGTAAGTGGCTCGGTGATTTTTGAGAAGTCATTAATGAAACTTGGTGACGTCCGCATGCCCTAAAGAAACTCTGACGGCCTTGATGAAGGAGGGTGGAAGTTTCTTGATAGTATTGATTTTTAACTCTACCTACGTTGATCCCATGTTGGGATATCTTGTGTCCCAACACTATACCTTCCTGAAACCATGAAATGCCATTTTTCCTAATTTAGGACCAAATCGGTTTCTTCACACCTTTTAGGACTCTCATCAAATTTTTGCAAGCAATGTTCAAAGAGATCCCCGGAAATAGAAAAAAGTCATCTAGAATCACCTCTCCGATAACTTTGATAAGATAGCCAGAATATGCACGTGATACGATGTGGAAAGTGGGTAGAGGGTGTTGCACAAACAAAAAGGCATCCCGGTGGTATGCAAATGTAGCAAAAAGGACATGTAAAAGGTTGTCTTATATTGGTTTTACGGGTCGGTGGAAATCTGAAAATATCCTAATAAACCATCTAAGAAACAATAAAATATATGCCCTTATAGTTATTCCAATATTTGATTGATAAACAGCAGGTGAAAATGATCCTTACTTGTGGCATCATTCAATTGTTTATAATCAATGCAAACCCTCCAACCTATAATGAAGTTTGTCGAATCGGTTCATTCTTCTCAAAAGTAATCACGGTCATCCCACTTTCTTGGGTACAACGAATTTGGGCTAACACATGCCATTTGTCGAAAATCGGATAGATAACCTGACATCTAGTAACTTAATCACCTCGAGCTTTCACCACCTCTTTCATGTTTAGATTCAACCTCCATTAGATTGAGCAGTTGGTTTGAAATTCTCCTCCACCAAGATTTTGTGGGTACATAATGAAGGATTTATGCCCTTGATGTCGGAGATTTTTCCATGCAGGTCACTCCTTGGCGTCGTTTGAGAACTTCTACTAACCTCTTCTTTTGATCACATGATTGGTGGGAGAAATGATAACCGAGTTCTGGGTTCTCAATCAAAAAACGTATTCTAAATGATCGGTACTTCTTCAGATTCAAGTTCTAGATGCTCTTGGTTGAGGTTTTCAACTTTTCATTTTGAACATTAAGCTTTTTCCTTGATGTATGTTTGTTGTAACTCTAGTAGTTGCGGTGAAATAATATTCTCTTGATGCTTCTCTTCATTCTCTTGATATTGGCATCACCTCTAGATCCACAGGAAAGGATGAAATTAAATTCTCTCTATCATGTGGCTCTCTTTGCATTGCATCCTCTCTAGAAGAACTCACAAAATGATCTAAAAGCTTCTTCTAGAGTATGTTGAGCCCCGTTCTAAGTGCCTTGACTCAAACTGAAAATAAGCGGTCAAACAAATGTGTCATTGTGTCCTCCCTCATTGTTCTTTATACATAATGATCATTTTTCCTTCAAAGATTCATTGTGAATAACTATCCATGCTTGCGTTCATGACTAGTCGTGATCTATTAATGTCACGAATCATTCTTAAGCGGAAAACCTAAGAACAAATGGGTAAACAACGAGGAATGATTATGTATTATTAAAAATAAAGAAGAAACAATAATATTAACCAAAAATAAATGGTTAAAGTGGCAGAAATTCAAGTGTTTTCTAATATCACTATTCAAAACACGCAATTTGATTCAAAAAGAAATGATTGCAATTAGACAATTAAAAATATGAGATCAACAACCATTATCAAAATATAAAAACCTAGAGTTCAACTATGCTCAAACATCTAACAAATTAGCCATCAATTAATGGAGGCAAGCATTCAAGATACAAGATATAAGCGATGGAAAACATCAAAACCCCCTTCTTAATCATGTTGTGGGAGGATCCCGGAGAAATCTTAGAGTAAGCTTCACGCACTACCTTTAAGGGAGATTGATGGCTATGATCTCTAATTCCCTTAAATGTGAATCCGAAATCTCCCTTGAATAGCCTCTTGAGCCTTGAAGATTTGTCTCCTTTCTTCCCCTAACTTCACCTCCTAGAATAGCCCAAAGAAAATCCAAGAATGTCCTAAAAATCACTACTCGGATCTATATATGCCCATTTGCTTACAACCTACTTACAGGCGTAGATGTGGCCGTAAGCTAGTTGGAGAAGATAATCGTGAGCCTTACGAGGGAACACTTATGGTAGTAAGTCACGTGCAGCAGGTCTTCTATTGTGATTACGGTCCGACTTACGATCGTGGCGTTGGGATGAAAAAGCTTCACTCGTGCACTTCTGCGACCACCCTTACAAGCGTGGTAGTGGTCATAAACTCCTCTAGATGGTCTTTACTAGCATAAAAATTTATACAGTAAGGTCCTCGGGTTTGACTTTGACTCCTTCTTATTAGCATAAACATGCCCTTAAGCCATCTTGTTTGCCTTGTCCCTAGTTAAATGATATCGAGAGAGCTCTAACTACTCGTTTAATTTCTAGAATGCTTCTTTTCGGTACACTCTCATCACGTATTCTTGCCCTAAAGCACGAGAATGTGAGACACACACTAGATTTAGCATCAAATTTCGTAATATGATTCTAATACTAAACCAAATGAGTGTACAAAATGATATAATATACATCAACATTGTACACTCATCGGGTTAGACATCACATTAGGCAATTTGAGAGTCTCACTGCAGCGCATGTACATCTAGAAGATTTTTCAAAAGGAACCAAATTAAGTTAATAAATCACTTTCTTCCATGTAATTACGGAGAAGGATGACTCAACATAGAACCCGATGAAATAGTGAAAAGAATAATATCTCTATAGTATTTATAAAGTGTTTTGCAATCTGCAAATAGTATTGCGAACTTCGGGGATTCAATCTGAGTTTTGTCTTTTCACCATTGAAAACAATCCATTATGATAGGCGTTGGTTGTTTAATAGCAATTTTATAAATATTGTTAGTTCCACTTTGTTTGTATTGTGGATTAGAATTTACTCAAACTCTCATACAAACTCTCATGACCTCACTCAAACCAAAGATAATGGAGACACACAAAATTGGTAGCCCCATTACATAGCTACTTTTCGTATATGCGGGGATCAAGCGGGGATAAAAATCAAGTAAAATAAGGGAATAAATATGAGTGCAACTCTATCACTCATCCTCACAAAGGTGTATAAGAACCCTCTCTAGTGCTTGATGCCCTACGAGTTACCCACATGCTTAGGAGTCTCTGATCGGTGATCATAAATCGGGTGAGGTCTCTTATATAGATGTCTCCACATCTCAAATATAGCATCCCTCTTTCAGAATATCTATGGCTCCTAATTTGGACACCTTCTAGAATTTTTGGCGTTGTAAGTCTGTTGTAACCCGAGCTTGTAACGCTACCTCACCCTTTAACCTTGATTGAGTCTCGACTTCCAATAAACTAGACCCAGGATGTCTCAACTCTCCCTACCTATGTCAAGTTTGTGTTGATGTAGTTGAATCACGTCAATCTTAACCTACTAGTAACTAACTTACCTCCTCGAGTCCTATCGGATTATTCTCTCAAGGGTAGCACTTTTATGTCACGGTGTCTCTATCATACAAAGGTAGTCTTCAAAAGAATCTTCAAATGATTTTTCAAATTTTTCTCTAAACTTGATCTCCAAGTCATCCAATTTAGTCTTCAAAACCTTTCAATCTTGATCTTCATTCATTCAAGTTTGATCTTCAATTTTCAATCTCACAAACTTGATTTTCCTTCATCAAGTTTGGTTCGTCATGATCTTGTCTCCATATATGATACTATCTTCAAAATAGCTTTTATTATTAAACTAAGTTTCAATATAAACTTGCCCTCCAAGTAGTTGCTTTAAATAGATCCATCCATATTTAGCTTAAATATGGTCTTTATAATTATATCTTGTTTCCCAGGACATATATTGTCCTCAAGTGATTGATCTCCCACAATTGATTTACTTGTCAAAGATAGATTGTATCTTCACATGACCATTAATTGAATTTCAATAGAGATTGCCCAAGTTAATTGCCATGCCAAACACATGGCTTTCTTAAAGATAGCTTCATGATATCTCTCGCCATAACATCATGCCTCATCATTTTGGTTGCCATGCCACCATGCCCACATCATCTTAGGTTGGCACATCATCACCAACACTCATCCAATGATGCCAACATGGAGCTTCAATTGTAATGAATAAAAAAATCTTAATTGAGGTAAAAATAAGAAAAAATTGAGCTAAATATATATATATATATATATTTAATAATATAATTGATATAACAAGAAAAATACTCAAGAACATGGCTTTGATCGGGGTTGGTATACATGTAGAGCAATTTAGACCGAATATATAAGATTTGTGTACCAACTCATATAATAAGAGATCAAACATCCACATTCTCCGTGCTTTTCATGAAGCTCATTCTCTATAGTAGCATACCGACTTTCAATAAATCACCACCGTGATACCCGTTGGCTGTCACATCTTTTTGATGACTTTATGACAAGCTAATGGTTTGTTCCACCCATATTTCTTTTTGGTGATTTCTACTTATTTTTATCAGATTTGATTATATTTTTAAAACATAATTATTTTATATATTTTTTCATTAATTTTAGTGGAAAGTGTTTAATAATTTTGAGAAGTTTGATCTTTCCCTAGAAATCACATAAGTTTCTTCTTTCCTTTTTGGTCCCTCCTTTATTTTTGCAATCCTTTTCAGCCCAGTTTCCTAAAGCAGTATTAAATGGGAGGTTGGTTGATGGTGGAAGTACTAGGGCGACCCCACGAGGTGGAAAGCTTCTTCAACCATGCGAAATGACAGATTGTCGCATCTTCTTGGGAACTATATTTAAAATTAAGCGAGGAACAAAATATAATTACATAGGAAACACATAAAGAGTACACATATGCGACTACATGTAAACATATACTTACATAGTTCAAAACTTCAATATATGTAAAATAATTGCATAAAGGATTTTTTGTTGTTAGTCCGTAATGATTACATTATGGGATCGACGATTATGTCCACTTTGGTGGCACCTACCACGCAGTGCAAATCGTGCACATCAAAGGCCTTTCCTCGATCCTCTTCCTTCTTAGCGCCTAGATCATTTCTTTGCTATCGGTGGCACCATTATGAGTAAATGAGGTGTCATCAAAGGGCTTATCACCGGTCGGGGATCGGGTATATTGGCTCGGTATATGCGATGATAACATTCAGCTGTAAAATATTCATGTACATAGCAATGTACATTTGTGTTTTATTTGCATAATCATGGCGATTTGCATACTTGCATGCGAGGAGTCCATGTACTTCCCATCTCCTATAGGAACATTTCGGGACATGTAGGTTGTGACTTTATTGATACATCTCACACCACCATATACCCTTAAATAAATAATTAGCCCAATAATCAATGTCGGACTTGTGTAACAATGAAGCATGTGTATTGGCGAAGTAGACACTAAAATTCACTAAATCTATCGTCGAACTCTTTAGCGTGTGTCGTATGCAATTTTGGTGATGCTCCCAACATTATTCTTTTTAATGCTTTCCCCGAGTGCATCATTTGTGACAGGAAGTTTGCCTCCAAATTACGTGAGACAATAACCATGCAGGGCGATTGGGGAACACTCTTGCACACTGAATTCACAAGACCCTTGAGTGCGATCAGAGACTTCTTAGTAGCCATCTTGACGGTACAATGCTTCCCCTACGGTGAGAAAGAAACCAAGTCCAATTCTCATGCATTTTGTTGTCAACCACAGTGAATGCTATATGGAAGGTACCCTCATTGCAATCCCTGCCGGTTGCACCTAATAGAATCCGTCCCGTACCTACCAAGCAAATGTGTTTTACGTCAAAAAGTAATGGCTCTGCATCCGCTTGAACCCTCAACAAATAAGCATGAAATGAGAAGAATGCTCATTTAAAAGCGCTCATCATCATTCTCAATTATAACAACATTGCTCGGATTAGGTCTCAGCCACTTTGTTCGCATATCAGAGAAGCAAATCGTAGCTACTAACCTCGTTACGATGAATAGCGGCTCTAGCAACCTCCTTCCCCATGTAAGCATCTTATATGGTGAGACGAACACCATGTTAGGTGTAATATGTCTTTCTCTATTACAATAGCTCTCATACAATGGGCACTCCTTGAGTTTCGCATTACATGATAAGAGACCCATTTTTGCATTCTTTGGGGTGCTGTTTGTTGTACCAATGCCTCTACCGTAACTATGCGTTGTTTGCATTGCCATCATTTGGAAGGTCTCTACATTTCCTTCTTAGGATGTATGCACACACCACTGGCAATCTAGAGCAGTACACTTGATGGTTACCCGAAGTTTATCCTTTTTACAAGCGTAAAAGTTATAATTTTTATCTTATGGAGTTGTTGGGTAGGGCAATCTTTTAAAGCTGATATGCATTATCAAAGCGTTGGCCTACTTTTAAAAGTCGATCTATATAAAAGTTTGTGAAGGCTGAACAATATTAAGCATCCCTAGGGAGGATGTTGGAGACGAGAAAGAATCTCGATATCGGCGTTCATGTTTGTTGAGAAAGAGTTCCTCCATGACAATGCATAACGCAAACAATATCAATAAAAATGATTATTACACACAAAACTTAAAACTACAGAGACATGGATAATATTACACAAAAAGATAATATTACACACAAAAGTACGTGATATAACACTCAAAAGTACTTTTTACTACGAGAAATGAATTAAATACATATGAAACCAATTTAATACACTACGACATTTAATTACGATAACCAAATTAAAGGTAACGACACTAGTTATCATTGGTATTACAATGGAAATAATGAGCCCAAGTTGCCATCCGCTTAGCCGTATCATCATCCTCAATGGTGATGTCGGCCTTGAGTCTTTGTTGAAAATATGGTGTATATGATACATGAATTGAAAGCCTTCATAAAACTCAATTGGGCAAAGCATTTTGTACGAGTCGGTGTCAAGA
This sequence comes from Dioscorea cayenensis subsp. rotundata, assembly GCF_009730915.1. Lineage (NCBI taxonomy): Eukaryota > Viridiplantae > Streptophyta > Magnoliopsida > Dioscoreales > Dioscoreaceae > Dioscorea > Dioscorea cayenensis. Next base: position 17,080 of record NW_024088145.1, read on the forward strand.
ACTCACCATTAGCCGAGCTGCATCCAGGTGCCCACCGCTCACATATGTCACCCATTATTGTTTCCATGAGCTAGAATATGGTGAAGCTCATGACAAGCATCCCACTTCTCCTTTGTATCACGCCACGACACAAAAGGTTTCCATTGATTATGAACACCTGCATGGAATTTGAAAAATCCACATGAGGTTATCGAGCTAATACTATAGTCTTACTATAGAAAGATGGGAAGATGAATAATCTCAAAAAGCTTTTTCCACAACCTCTAGAAAATAGAGAATAAAAGATAAGACGATGTAGCCGAACCTAAGAAAGCTCTTTCTCCACGGGCTCTACAAAGGTGTAAAATTATCGAGTGACAACGAAAAATTATAGGAGGGACAAAACCGAAAAGCTTCGACAACAAGATAAAAGAAGAAGAAGAAGAAGATAAAAATTGAAAGTTTTGACATTTGAAGCTTCCTTGGGATTTGACATTATTTTTCTTCAAAAGTAGATGTGACATGGAGGGAAAAATCTATCTAATATTTGCTTTTTGAGACAAGGACATTTCTTGACCATTCACACCAGAGTTAACTGATAGTAGCAAGGTTGAAAGGAAATGAGAACAATAAAAGGGACTATGGAATATTGGAAAGTCAGAGTATTTGAATAGGAAAGAAAGATAAAACTTTTCAGGGATGAAAAAGTAATTTTTCCTTAATTTTAATTTGCTAATATAATTAAAATATTTATGCATAAATAGACTTATAATCTTATATTATAATATAATAATTAATAAAATACATGTCACTACTATACTCTACAATTAAGTCGCACAAGTTGAAATAATTAAAAGCTAACTTTACGAAAACAAATTGACAAGCTTGTAAAAAATAATTTCATAAGAAAGAAAGTTAAAAGTAAATTAACCTCCAAGAAACTCACGTCAAAAATAAATTAAAACTTAAAGCAAGAAAACACACACAATTGCAAGTGCAATTGTGGACTTACTAATTTGATGTATACACTTGTCCCCACACTGATATCACTTTAAAACAGTGACATTGTCCTCATATGGCTATTTAACTACATTTTATTCGAAAAATTTATTGCAGAGTCCCCACTCAACGACCATATGAGTCCATCTTAATAATTAATGACCAAGCTTGTCACCTTCTGCTTCAAATTTCCTCTTTTGGTCTTTTAATTATTATAAAAAGTATGAACTCAATCTTTGAAGCTTGATTCTTAATGCATACACCAAACAGTTTTATTTCACTAGGACGGATGTGTCTTTCCACATGAACAATTTTGTTGGGTTTGTTCGAGATTTGGAAGTATCTTGAATTATTTTTGATGTTTACAAGATCCAATCAAGATAACAGCAGTGACTTGGATATTTAAAATAAAATAACTGTGATCACTCAGCTTTTTAAATTTATTTAAACATTAAGTTTTGAATAATTTAATAATTCATAAATGTTTTGTTGCGTTGTTATATTGAATTGAATGTACAAAGGAGACATTAATTAGTCTGTATACACCAGAAGAACTTGAAAAGTTAGTTATCTTTTCTCATAACTAACTTGATACAAATAGCAAAACAACTAGCTCAAAACCTAAAATCATAATTGTTTGAAAATAACATTAATCATTGTGTCTTCGATTTGATCTAATAACACTACATGTGAATGCATGGTAGCTAGTTAGCTCTAGCTTTGATAGGATGTTATAAATGGAGTAGTAGCATGCGACTTGACGAGCAATTGATATAATGAGAATGTGTCCAGTAGTACCCAATGAATTGGAGACAAGTATGAAGCTTTCTCAGGGTTAATTTTTCATAATTTCACCTCCTAACCCATAGTCTGATAACCAAAACTCCTCAGTTCCACACTGCACAGGGTCACTCATTTTAGTTTTTGTTTCACAGGAGGTCACCCTAAAGAGATTCAAAGAAATTAATTTGTTGACGCGCCACCGATCCTCGTTAGTCCTCTTTTCACACATCATCCATCCTCTTTAGTTTGTCCACGTCACTTACTTGTGTCCACATCAGTTAGATGCCACAAACGTTAGTAGCCAAGGTATTTATCCTCACTAGTTGACGTGGCATCCTAACTACATATAACAATGCTCACACGCCATGTAACCAGTTTCATCTATAGCTAACACGACATACGGCGGGATATATCAATTTTATGGGTGTTGCCACATTTGCAACCACATCATCCATCCTTCTAGGCGGCGTGGCATTTAGCTGGATACACCAATTTTATGGTTCTCGATGTGGAACCATTTGGCTAATGTGGACAACCCAAAGATGATAGATGATGTGTCAAAGGAGGTGAACAAGGATTTTCCGCATAGCCATGCCTATAATTTGTTTCCTAAATCCCTCGAATGACCTCCCTTGGGATTAAAATGAATGACTATTTCGATGCAAATTGAAATTTGGTTACTAAATTAAAACAAAGGCTAGAGTTAAGTGACCCTCTTGAAAATTAACTCAAGCCTCCTACTCACAAGATAATTGTTAATATCAATATGCTTGGTATGTTCATGAAGAATAGAATTTGGTGCTACTTGATGTATTGGTTACTTGTCACAAAATACCAGAGTTAAAAATAGATAAGATATATAACTAATCCTTTAATAGATAGGGAAAACCCTTAGAGCTTACAATTTATTCGTGGAAGTAGGAAAGGAGATAATATATGTGTGACAAATGCACATCGTCAAAAGCCATGCTATGGAGGAAGGTGTTTGATGATGGGGATATCAGCAGAGAACGGTGTTTTTCTTCATATTTGTGGACCATGTTATCTTGCGATTGAGGAGCGTGTTATCATACTTTTGTTGGATACCTCTATTTTATTTTTGTTATTAGACACCCAAACAAACTCATCACCATCTTTTAAATCATGCTTGAAATTGTGTTAGAAAAAGGTAGATCTAGGTCGCATGTTGAAATAGAATTCCTAAAGTACGTTACGGTCAGTATACCTTTTTTTTTTTAATAATAGACGACAAGCACCCTTTTTATATGAATATAAACAGTACTGGAACCCCGGATGTACAGTGTATGTACAGTATGAAAATAGTATAAGAATCCCGGGTAAACAGTGTATAAACAGTACATTAAACAGTACCGTTGGGTGAGGGATTTGAACCCATGACCTCCCCCTTATACTTTGGTGTCATACCATTGGGCTATCCAGTGGTTGACGGTCGAGTATAGAATCGGTCGATATACCCCTTTTGGATAAGGACATGGCAATTTCACAATATTTTAAGTATTCTTGTTATTATTTCTATAAAAGACGTTGCTTTTACTAACATATTTGTAGGAAAGGATTACGTTAGTGTATGTTTACTTACAGGTTATTTAAAGAGTAGTTAATATCAATTTTTTTGATATTTCACGTTCAAATATTATTGGGATATTTTTATATATAAAAAAACCCTATGTAGTATAGTAGAATGAATGAGAAAAAGATAAAAATAATAAAAAATAGAATATAAAATTTTATAAAAATAATAATAAAACCTACATTAAATAAACAATAAATTATTTTTTGAAAATTAAAATGATCATTTAGCCGTTTTTTTTATTTGAAAAATTGGGATTTCTATTAAAAGAAAATAAAAATAGTTTAGCTGAATTTCAGGCATCATAAAAATTGGAAAACATCATTGGACATAAGTTAAATTCCAAAGTACATTAACATTAAATAAACAAATAGATATATAGATCGATGACTAACAAAAAGGATGGGATGAAATCAAGAGATCAAAAGCATCCGGACAAAAGCGGATACAAGATGCGAGATCACAACCATGGCTGAGGGAATCGACCACCACGGTCACTTGGCTCAGCGATAATTCACTTTCGCTTATTCATACTATATAACCAAACCCTTCCCCATTCGTTTCTAAGCGAGAGAGGAAACATTTAACCATTCACGAGTCCGCTAGCGGAGCGGATGATTAATTACGCGTATGTGTAACCAAAACTTCATCGTGTCCGAGATGCTCTCCAGATCTGTTTGTTCAAAATAAAAACCACTTTTTTTAACCATAAACATAATTACTAATTATCTATTTTTAAAATATAAAAACTAATTAATGAAACTATTCATGCGACAACAAAAATAAGAAAGAAATATTATTGAGAGTTAACTTGTAATTAAATTACCTTGACTACGACAACCTGCCCGATCCGCGTCGTAAAAGTAGAAGGCGACATCCATCCGGTCGGGATCCTCGAAAGTCGATGTGAGGAGTTGTATGATACTTCTACGCCACCGTCCCCATCCGTCGATGTTGGCGTGGAGGCCATAGATCATTTCATCACGGCCACTGGAAGAAGCTCCCCATTTCACCCCTTGACATTATCCAAGGGACGCCTCGTACGAAAATGGAAGGCAAGGCCATACCATCCGCGTGATCAAAATTCCGATAAAAGAGCAAAGCAAAGGTCTCATCTCCAACGAGCTTTCCAGAACAAGCTCATAGAAATAGAGGTAGTACCTGCCCTGACAAAGAAAGATCCGACTCTTGTCCATCGGTGAAAGCGGCGTCGTTGGGAGAATCCAAATGGATCTTAACTGGTGGTAAAAGTTAAAGCGGGTCATCACCGAGCCAGTATTTTCATCTTCCGAACAGTCGTCTTATACTTCTCCATGTACTCGAGAATCATTAGCCACCACGTACAGCATCGTGCGACTGCGAGTGGCGTTTTTGGAAAACTTGTAGTCGGTGATCTTGACATCGATTGCCTTCGTATGGTGGAAAGTGTTTGAAAAGATCGAGCCAGGTGCGAGCCTTTGTGATCCGAAAGTCGGTTGCTTCGTTGTATGTCTTGCCGAATAGGTGGGTTGGCATGAATTCTCCGAGCCTTTTGCGGCAGTACCTCCGAGTGGCTCCGTAGAGGCTTTAAAGAGGCGGCAGTGTCGCTCGGGTCCATGATAAAGCGTGATGAGCTTTTTGTTATCTCGCCGGGAGTTGTTCGGGTCGGCGGGATACTTGTGTTACGGTGGTGGTGGTGGTGGTGGTGCTTGGAGTGCGGTGAGGTGGGTTTAAAAGGCGTGGTGCGAAGAGGGCATGCAGAACATGGTTGTGTTGAGGAAGCTTAGGGATTGAGACATGTTCGAGTGACATCGTCCAAGAGGGAGCCGAGGGATAAAGAGAGAGAGAGAGAGAGTGAGAGAGAGGAGGTTTTTATAATGCTCAAAAGCAGTGTGCAAATGTGGTGCTATAAATGGAACTGTAGTTCAATCACATCTAATGTTGAGTAGTTCTTTGTCTTAACAAGTTGATCCTGAGAAAACGTTGAGGTCACCTTGCTCCTTGGCTCCCACCTTGCTCCCAGTTTCTCCTTGGCTCCCACTGCTTCTCCTTCCCCCCTTGCGATGGCAAGTGGGGGAAATGATCCGCCCTCCGTCTCAAAACCTCCTCCATCGAGAACACAGGGCTCAAATCGCCTCTGCTGCTGCTTTCGTAACTCACGAGAACTCCCCGCTTTTACAATCCGCTAACTTCTCTCAAAAATCAAAAAGCTCCACATCTCGGTTCGTTCGACATGATGATGATTCCGTTGCTACGCCCTCGGATGCGTTTCGAGCATTCTCTTTATGGCAAGTTTTTGAAGCAAGCCCCCTCCGTTTGAGCAATTGAAGTGTCTCTCCTTGCAAAATGGATGGATATCAGGGCGAGGTCTCCATTTCGACCTCCCCTAATGGTTTCTTATTAATTCGATGTGCTTCTCGATGATATTAAACAAAAGAATCCTTGTGGAAGGCCCTTGGTCTATCAATGGTATAGTCCTTCAACTTTCATCCTGGCAACCTTTCTTTGAACCATCCTCTGCTAAACTTACCACCGCTGCTATTTGGGTTCAACTTCATAACCTACATCGATTTAGAAATTTGAAACCACAGAGTCTATCACGGCTCATATTGGTAATCTTTTGAAGGTGGATGACCTTACATCATCACTCGTTCGTTCAAGATTTGCTCGAATTTGCCTGGAGGTTGATCTCTCCAAGCCGTTGAGCCGTGGCTTTTGGCTTGGTGACGATGTGCACCGAGTCTTTGTGGTGGTCTTATACAAAGCGGCTTCCGACTTTACGCTATTCTTGCGGTCGCGGTTGGGCATGGGTCGAAGGCTTGTCCTCGGTAGGGTGCTCATTGGGAGGAAAGATCTCCTCCACGCCCTTGTGCGTCACAAGGGTTGGTGATCGAATCAAACTCTCCCTCGGTGCAGCACTGGGTTGGCGATAACGCCATCGCCAACACCGTCCCGATGAGATGAGCAAATCGTCCCTTTCCAAGTTCTAACGATCTTCGCCCGGTTGCGAGTTCGGGTCATGGTTGTTAGCTCCTCGCCGGGCGGGGTCATGTCAGTGATCGTGGTGCTGACACGTCGTAACAAGCATGCGGTCGTGGGACGAGGCGGCTCGAGGCGAGGCCTGGCGACAATGTCACTCGCTCGACATCCCCTGCGGTAGCGAGGTATACGTGGAGGCTTCTCGTGGCGTGGCGGCGCACCCTCCTCTCGTACACCTAGAGCCGATTACATTGATGGCAAGACTCCCTCTCCACACGATGTTACTCTTGATTCAAATCTGACCGTTGATGAGCCTCGTTTGGTCGTCTCTCGGGACTCTGACCCACCTAACGGCTCTCTTTTCAAAAATACTAATGCTCTTCGTCTGGGAAATGCGCACCCTGCCTCTCGTGCCTCTCAGTCAATTCACGACAAAGACAAAGGCAAGGCGCCTTCCATCCCACGCACTAACTCCCCTCCACCCATTCTCCGTATGGCGCCCTTGGAAAATACCTCTCATCCTCCTAGCGACCATGATAATCCTCATCTGATGGCGGTGGATAGGGGTCATACTGCGCACTGCGTCAAAGCGCTCCGATGAGGATGATCACGGTCCTTCTTCGATCGTCGATGAAGAGGGTGTGGAGGATGTTGGTGATGAAGAAATGTCCGAGGAAGAGGATGAGATCGACGATCTGATGACTCTAGATCAGTATCAAGACGTTCAGCGTAGAGAATCTTTGGTTAGGAAGAACCTTGCAGTCCCTAATGACCCACATAAGAAGGGCAGAGTTGAAGAGGGGGGGAGCCACTCCTCCTAATTTCTCCTCTTTTTTCTTCTCTTTCCTAATTTTTATGGATTTGGTGTTCATTCTTGCTTTTGTGTCTTTTCTCTTGCTTATTTTCATGATTAAGCCTAAGATTATTTGTTGGAATTGCAGGGGGATATCTAGTATGGATACCTCCAACCGGATCATGAGGGTTTATCCGTCGTGATAAACCTTATCGACTCGTGTTAGTTGAAACTGGGTGACTCTCTTCGTGTGGACCGTCTAGTTAGAAAAGCTTCCTCGCATGTTGGAAAGTAGGCGGCGATTCTAGTGACAGTTACTCCGGAGGTATTATGGTTATTTGGAATATTTGTGTAGGCCTTGTTTCCCCATGTGGCTATTTCCGGGAGATTACGCATTTGATCATCTCTTGGATCAATCTCATAATTGGTGATTACGGTGGTTTATAATAGTACTCGTACTTCTTCTCAAAGGGCTCTTTGGTTTGAGCTCTCCAAACTCTCCACTCTTGATTTCCCGTGGATTATTATTGGTGATTTTAATTCTATTACCTCCCACAGTGAGCATAAAAGGTGGTTCTTATAGGCGCTACTCCTCATGAGGCCACTTTTTTTCCTCAACTTTATTAATGATAATCGTCTTTTTAGATCTTCATTTCAACTTTGGACCTAACTTTACTGGTGTAATAATAGAGCGGTGCCGCTCGGGAGATGGGCTCGCCTTGATAGGGTGCTTAGTCGATCTTGTGTGGTATTCCAAATTCAACTCAGTATACTCTTTCTCACACTTACCTGAGGCTTTTTATAGATCACGCCCCTTCTTCTACTTGCTGTAATAGTCCCTCTCGTAAGCCGGTTTATTTAGATTTGATAATTTTTGGCTTGATTATGCGGGTTATCATGTTCTTTGATTAGGAAAAGCTCTTACTTGCACTCTAATGGCAATGCCTTGCATGCTTTTAATCATCTCTTATCTCGAGTGCGATCCCATATTAAATCTTGGTATGCGACTGGCTTCAATTCTATTGAATCGGCGTTAATCTCTACCGAGGATGCTATTCAGATAGCTGAACAACAGGACATCTCCTCTCCTGATTTGCACTCTCATCTCTTAAGTCTTTATGCTAAGTTTGGTGCTCTTCAAAGACAAAATGCTACTAAATGGGCTCGGTGGAATCACCTCTCTCGGATTTGTAGCGGTGATCGAACACAAGTTTTTCATAACTATGCACGTGTCCGTAAGCCACGAAGTCTTATTTCTCAAATTTACTGATATCACGGGTAATATCTACTCTGACCAGAACTCTATTAATGATGCCTTTTTGAATTATTATTCTACTCTGTGGTCTACTAACTCTTCTGATTCTTTATCTGACATTCTCTCTACTTTACCGGATGACCTTCCCCGTCTGTCTTCTTCGGATGGTGATATGCTTACCCAGGAAGTTACTAAGGAAGAGGTTTATCGTATAGTTATGGAGCTCCCCTCTGGTAAGAGTCCTGGTCCCGATGGTTTTAACTCGGAATTCTATCAATTCTTTTGGAATGATATTGGTGATCAGCTCTTTGAAGCTGTTAATAAGTTTTTTCTGAACACTTCCCTTCCTACTTCTTGGGGTCGCACCTTTATCACCCTTATCCCCAAGAAGGATAACCTACCTCGGTTTCGATTTTTAGACTATCTCCCTCTTGTAATGTGTCTTTTAAGATATTGTCTAAGGTTATGGCTAACCGACTCAAGCTTGTTCTCCCAAAGCTCATTGGTCGAGAGCAAGCTGGGTTCATGGCTGGCCGTAGTCCTTTTGACAATATCATTGCCCTTCAGGAGATTGCCCATATGATTGAGAAAGAATTTACCCACCCCCCTAGGATGATTGTCAAGATTGACATTGAAAAGGCTTATGATTCTATTAGCTGGAATGCAATTCTTGCCACCTTAACCAAGATGAACTTCCCTCCAATTTGGGTTTCCTGGATTAAGAACTGCCTTTCTGCTTCTTCCTTCTCCCTTCTCATCAATGGTCAGCCTAGTCCTTGGTTTACTTCCTCCCGAGGTATTAGACAAGGGGACCCCATTTCCTCCTATCTCTTCATTTTGGTCTCCCAGAATCTCACTTCCATGCTTAACTATGCTCTTCATAGGAATTGGATTCAGGGTTTTAATTCTAGGTTAAATGTTAATTTCAACCACTTGATGTACGCTGACGATCTTGTTCTTATCTCTCATGCTACCAGAAAGACTGCCAAATGCATCAAGCTCTGTCTTGCTATTTATGGTCGTCTTACTCGTGCCAGCATCCCAATTTTCTCAAATCACGAAAAGTATACTTCCCTTCCTGGTTTAATCATAGAGTTAGGAACAGCATTTGCACCATTCTTAACTTCACCCATGCTTCTTTTCCTTTTACTTATTTAGGAGTGCTCATTTCACCTAAAAGACTTGCAGTGATGTCCTTTAATCCTATGATCGACAAAATTCGCAGACTGTGCTCGAATTGGAAACACTCTAAACTTTCACAATCAGCCAAAGTTATTCTCATTAACTCGTCAATCCTTTCAATCCCAACCTACTACTCTTTCCGTACATAATCCCGGATACAGTTCTCAAGAAATTAATAAAATTGTTAGGGATTTTCTTTTGGTATAAAGGTGGCAATGTGAAAGGGCATCCATGCGGTTGCTTGGGCAAATCTTTCTCTTCCCTAAGCTCCGAGGGGGTCTAGGTATTAGAAACCTTTCTCTTGCCAAAATTTCTTTGATGGCTAATAATGTTTTCAAGTTTTTAAATGGCTGTGAGGCTATCTGGGTCGATATCCTTGTGTCTAAATATGGTAAGTTTAATTTTTGGAGAGACTCTATTCCCCCAGGTTGTTCTTGGTTTTTTAGAGGTCTTTGCTATACTGCCAATCATCTGAAGCCTTATTGCTCTTTGATTTCTGTGAATCCTAATCTGGCTTCTTTCCTATTTGATCCTTGGTGTGATAGTATCCCCATCGCCTTTAAGCCTACCTTTCAGTAATATGACTTTTGACTTGAAAAATTCTCAAGTCTCTGACTTTATTTCTCACGGTGTTTGGGACTTTCAACAGCTGTTCAATTTATTTGATACTAATGTGGATTGTCTTTAAGGACAAGCTTGGGCATATTGATGTTAACTCTCCTTGTCACCTGGGTTGTGGACTCCTAAATCCCGCAAGCTAAGATCTCCTAAGGTGTATCATTTTTAATCATTCTCGATCATGAATTTAATTCCTGGAATGGGTGGAGGACTATTTGGAAACTCAATGTAGCCCCTCGAGCTCAATATTTTCTTTGGATCTGTTTTAATGGTAAGCTGGCCACTTATGATTTTCTCCATCGCATTAACTCGGGTCCTCGTAACTTTTGTGTTCATTGTGGTTTGGATTTTGAAAGCACAAATCACCTCCTGGTTCACTGTCCTAAAGCTCAGTCTATTTGGCATAATGTTAGCATTCTCATCGGGGAGTTTCTTTTGCCTTTTCCCGATGGCTTTCATAGAGGGTTCATGGATTACCTCGTAGTCAATATACTTTATTTCGTAAGTCCATTATTACCTGCGCTATGCTTGGTATATTTGGAAACACGATGTGAAATTATCTTCAATCATGCTACTCCTAATTTTTCTATTATCACTACAAAAGCTACTGCTCATGTCAAGAGTCACCTGCTAGAACACCTCTCCGGGTCAGGGTCGCCAACTCTTCAATAACTTTTCGAATGCGGACGGTCCTTTTTCTCTTCACTTCAAGAATGCATGCGCCTAGATCCGAGGTAAGTGGTTTTGGTTTTCTTCATTTCTACTCATAATCGGGTTGTCATGTCTTCGTGTTGTGGTCCTATTGTCGGAATCACGCTTTGCTTGAGCTTCAAAGTTTTCAAATTATCCTTCTTGAAGTCTCCGTAGCTCAAATCAACTGCGATCACGTCCCTCACATCCAACCGCGTTGTTTATCAAGCTCTTCTCGACAACCACTCGATCTGCTGAGTATACCAATTCACTTCATCAATCAATGGACTCGGATATTAACCCGTTGTTATTCAGCTGGCTCCCTGGCGTCATCTTGTCCCCTCGAATGGATAACACCGCCAAATTTGCTTTTTGGCGAATCTTTCCACTCGATTTCTCTTACCATCCGGGTAGAGATCTCTCAAGTGATAATGAAGGGCTTTACCTATGCAGTGGTTTCAGCTTTTGTTGTACTTTTGCTCTGTTTGTTTGTTTTGCTTTCTTTCTTTTGTTTCTGCTCTCTCTTTGTTGTTTTTCTTCTCTGGTCCGTAAGCTTCTAAGAACTCTGTAAACCTTTTTCTGTGATTAATAAAATAGCTCTATGGAGCCCTTCCCCTAAAAACCATCGGGCTTTCTTCAGAGGTGATACTCATTTCCTCGGGAGCAATCACTTATTGGAGACCAGACAGAGATGTCCAAGGAAGGTCATTTTGAACTTGGATTCTTCTCGCCGGGTGATTCTAAAAAGTACTACATAGGCATCTCGTACAAAAGAGTTTTGCCAGCAGACAGCCATCGGTAGCAAATAGAGAAATTCCAATAACTAACATTTCATCTTCTGGAGCTGAAGATCACCGAAAATGGCCACTTAGCTCTCCTTAACGACAGCAAAAACTTGTATGGTCATCCAACTCAACGGCTCATCCAGGAAATTCTACTGTTGCAGTGCTTCTTGACACTCGGCAACCTTGTTCTGAGAAACAACTTGAACTCCCTTTTGCCATAGTTTAGCAGAGTTTTGATCATTCAACTGACACTTGGGTACCTGGAGGAGGGATTGGTATGAACAAGATCACTGGGGAGTACCAGAGCCTCACATCGTGGAAGAACTCTGAGGATCCATCTCCCGGACCATTCACTCACACTATAGACCCCAGTGCGCCTAAAACCAGTTTTCATTTACAGTGGAATGGAAGTGAGACATACTGGAGCACTCGAGCGGTGGAACGGACATGCTTATGCAGTGCACTACCAGTGCATGGATGCAAGTCCTTATTTTGTAGAGAATTTCACTGATAACAGTGAAAGGAAGCAATCCACACTCGACTTTCAACATGAAGATGCCTACACACGATGTGTGCTGGATCCATCTGGGCAAATAACACAGTGGCTGTGGACAATTGATCGTCAAATTTGGTTGTTGATATGGTCACAAATCCAGTAGATCCATGCGACGTTTACTCTGCTTTGTGGCAATTTTGGCATCTGCGACCATAACAGCAAAAAATATTTTGCTCCTGCCCCCAGTGTTTTGAGCCAGTGTCTTTGACGTAGAAAGGAACTTGAATGACTGGAGTTCTGGGTGCAAAAGGAAGACCAGGTTGCCATGCAGTAAGAAATGATAATTCCACAAATAGAGAAAAAGAAGGGTTTCGCCCAGTTGTCATTTACAAGATTACTCTGCAGGATCACAGCTACTGGAAATTGGCAGCAGTGAGGAATGTGAAGCAGCATGCCTCGAGAAGGTGCTCTTGCACCGCCTACTCTTATGACCGTCAATGTTTGATATGGAATGGAGATGTTCATAATCTTCAGAAGAATGGCAATGCGGGAGTCTTTATATTCGCCTCGCAGCTTCTGATATCCCAAGCACGGGCAAAAAGAAAAGCTCTAGATTGGTCATTATAGGCTTGTGCTCAGGGTCAGCAGCAGCTTCATGCATCATAATGGCAGTGTTCCTCCTGGATATTCCCTGAGAAAAAAGGCAAAATAGAGGAATAATGGTGTCAATCAAGGCATCCTTGTCCAGTTCAAACACTCTGATCTTCGCCGGATGACCAAGAACTTCTCCGAGATGCTTGGCAAAAGGTGGATTTGGCTCTGCTTTTCAAAGGTGCATTACCCGATTTGACTCTAGTAGCTGTGAAACAACCTCAGATGCGTTATGCAGCGAAGAGAAGGATTTTTCGGAGTGAAGTTTTAACACTCGGGTAGAATTCAAAGCATATTAATTTGATTCGTCTCATCGGATTCTGCTGTGAGGGCACCAAAAGATTGCTCGGGTTTATGATTACATGCCCAAAGGTTCTCTTTGATCGTCATCTTTTTAACAGGAATGAGGTTGTCTTAGATTGGAAGACCAGATACAAAATAATTGTCGGAGTTGCGAAAGGATTAGTGTATCTGCATGAAAAATGTAGGGACTGCATTATACATTGTGATGTAAAGCCAGAAAACATACTTTTGGATTCTGAATTTTGTCCAAAAGTGTCTGACTTTTGGCATGGCAAAAGCTCATCCACAGGGATTTTTAGTAAAGTATTAACGAGCATGAACGGGGACCATAGGCTATTTAGCACCAGTAATGGATTTTTAGGCCAACCAATCACCCCCAAAACTGATGTCTGCAGCTACGGTGATGATGCTTTTTGAAGTGATATCAGGCAGGCGCAACAGCCCACCAATCTCGGAGTACAAAACAACAGGTACTTTCCGGTCTGGGCGGCAAACAAACTCATTGAAGGTGATATCCTTAGCTTGTTAAATGAGAATTTGACACAAGATACAAACATGGAGGAGCTAACCAGAGTTTGCAAGGTGGCTTGTTGGTGTATTCAGGAAAATGAGGCACATAGACCGTCAATGGGAATGGTGGTTCTAATGCTTGAGGGAGTCATGGAGGTGAACTTGGCTCCCTGTTCCTTCATTTCTTGCCCAACTCACGGAAGGTCAAGGTTCTCACACGCTCTCGGATGAGAACTCATTTATCTTTGTCATGGATAAAAATAGGCAATACTTTTGATCCGTGGCATTTAGTGATGTATTTAGATGTTGCCACCACTCTCGAACTCTCCTGGGGACCTATTCTCCCTCCCTCTCTCTCTATTGAAGTTTTTTATTATTATTATTATTATTATTATTATTATTATTATTATTATAATTTTAAGTGGATGAAAACACATGCAATAAATAAAAAGAAAAAGAACAAAAATCGCATCCAACCAGGTCAGAAACAACAACAGAAAACAAAAAGCACACTAGAAGTGGGGAAAAAAACAAGCCAGTCAAATACCCGACTGGTCAAGACCCACACAAATAAGCACTACCCCAACGCCTCGATCGAGACCCTTCCACCGGGAGTATCTCCACCGATGGGATCCTCCTCACGCCTCAGAGAACACCAAGTCGCGACTTAAATGTAGAAGTATGCTCACCAAAAACTCGATTGAGTTTTTTGTAGTCGCTCAGTTTTATATGGTACTTATTTTTATCTTTATTCTTCATAGCTAGTGAATTTTTATTTGTTATTTTGCTCAAACAATATTTGTACCATTTTTGTGCTTCCTTCTTATACTTGTTGTGTAGTCTCGCTTTCTTTTATTAATATATGTGATTTATTAATTTTGCCAAAAAATTAAAAATAAAAAATAAAAACTTGTGAAGTACTTAAATCTAGACTTTTTTGGTGAAATCATTTACCATCTCTCATGGTTTTTAAATAAATATAGTTTATCCATTTTTTTTAAAAAAATCATTTGCCGTGACTGTTTCAATAAAAGGTAAACTAAAATATGGTGTTGCAACTAATAATTTGTTAACAATCCATCAAATGCACTTTGGAATAAATTCTATAGGCTATTCATATTTTTAATTAATTACTTAATTAATTAATCAATTATAAAATCAATACATTAAGTCATCATAATTAGCGTATCTTAGATTCTGTCTGTCTTTTCGACACCCTCTTATGGGGTAAAGTTTGTCATCTTTGTCAAATAATAATAATAATAATAATAATAATAATAGGATGCAAGGAATATTGTTGAACAATAAAACATCACTGATTAGCACAAAGTACTAGTCTTATCTTTATTATAAATTTATTATCATATTCATCCCTGAGACAATAGTTTCAAAAAGAAATCAAGTGATCTTCCTGCTTTCATTTTTTGTTTTTGAATTAGTCAATAAGAAAACAATCACAATTGTATAAAATCTTAATAGCATGAATATTATGAATTATTTTAATTGAAATTTCCTCCTCGATATTCTCGTTGCTAGAGGGGTCGAACCCTCACTCGATTACGATTAACTAGATCAAGAGTATTCTATTATCCTCTAATATGGATATTCTTATATTGTTGTTGTTAGATGAGAGTGGTTTGTCTCCTCTTCTCGAGATCTTCCTCCTTCTCCTCGATCCTTCTTTCTCCCCTCTTGCCATGGCAAGCGGGGACAAGACCCACCGCCTTCCGCATCTCAAGTCCCTCCTCCTCCTCGGGTCATGGGCCTCGGATCACGCTAAAATCACTCCCACCATTAACTCCTCTCCTCTCCACAACCCTGCAGTTCTCAACAAACTCAAAGCCTCTACTACGGAATTCATCAAGGTTGATAACGATACTCTCGACCGAGTCCGGCTCGATTTTCAAAGACTCCCTCTTTGGCAAATTCTTTGGAAAAACCTCCATCCTTTGATCAAGTTAAATCCATACTCTTAAGAAGTGGGAGAACCTCGAGAGATCCGGATTTCGATCTCCCCAATGGTTTTTCTTCTCATTAGGTGTTCGATCAAACTGCTCCTCCAAAGATCTCCTCGTCGACGGGCCGTGGACTATAAATGGCATTATCCTTCAACTCACTCCTTGGCGTCCATTCTTTGAACCCTCATTCACAAAGCTTACCTCTGCTGCTGTTTGGGTCCAACTCCACAATTTACCTATCGAGTTCTGGAGTGGGGATACAATTGAATCCATCACCAGTCATCTGGGTAATCTGTTAAAGATCGACGAATTAACCCTCTCCCTAACACGCACCAAATATGCAAGAGTTTGCATTGAAGTTGATCTTTCCAAACCTCTCAGCAAGGGATTCTGGCTTGGTGATGATTTCAACCGGATTTTTGTTGTCGTTCTATATGAACGCTTACCCACTTTCTGCTATTCTTGTGGTGTGATCGGACACGGTTCGAATAATTGCAACCGATCACCAGCAACCGGAAAATCCAAGGTCTCTCACCCTAGCTCTTCGTTAGGGACGGAGGTCGGGCCAAGGAATTCTCCTTTGAGGCCGGTGATGTTGGATGCAATAACACTCCTCCCGGTTGGCTCTCGATCCCTACTTTGTCGCCGGTTCCTTTATCGGGTGACTCGAGAGCGGACTTTGGCCCCTGGCCCTCGCTTCTCGGCGTGGTTTTTCCCGGCCTCGCGGTGGTGGCTGCTCGCCACCACCGCCTCCCGGGATCGCCAGGCCGCCGCCGCCGAGGGTCGGGCGGTCGAGGCGCTCGCTCAAAGGACACGTGGCGGTTTGCGTGGGGAGCGAGTGGGCGGCTTCGCTTCCCACGCCACTTTGCACTCGTCCCCGTGTGCGTAATCGCTGTCATCGACATTATCTCCGCACCTCCCACGGTAGCCCCTTATGTCCGCTAGCAAAGCAATCGGAGAATCCACTCTGAAATCTTCCAATATTTTTTGGGAACCTAAATCTTCTCTTCCCAATAAATCATCCCACTCAGACCTCTCTCCGGTCCCATCCATGAATAAACCCTCTTCCACTTCTACACGCCACCCTCCTCTTAGTGGAATCGGACCGTTGATTCAATGGTCCCTTTCCCTCCTCCCCATTCTTGTGCAGTCTATCACAGGGGACCATCCTTCCAATTCCTTTTCCCTCTCTCAGGAACACTCCAGATTGGTAGCTCAAGTCTCGGAGGCTCTTGAAGACGGAACCATGGAGGAAGATAGCGATCAGGATGAAGGTGACTCGGTGGAGTCGGATGATCAGATGTCAGAGGAGGATGACACGGATGACTTGATGACCTTAGACCAGATGCAAGAAGAAGCTCGAAGAGAAGCCCTAATTCGCAAGGGATCTCTTCTAGCTGTAGAAACCCAAAAAAAGGGAAGAGTTGAGAAGGGAGATCCCTGTCCCTCCCCTTAGCTTGCCCTCATCTCTGCTCATTTTTTTCCTCGTGGGAGTTCTTCCTCATATTTATCTCCGTTGTAGTTATGATGATTACTAAGCAAATCATTGTTGGAACCCAGGGGTCTCTCCTCCCGAGACACTCTTGCTCGCATTTCTCGTATCATTCGTCACGAAAATATTTCGATCTTACGCTTTGGTTGAAACGAGCTAACTCAATCGCATCAGTGGGTTTTGTTCTAACCCCGACTCGCAGCTGGGATTGGGCGGCCATTCTCGCTGATGGGTTCTCGGTGGCGATGCAGTCTCTGGAAGAAGGGTTTAGGGTTGGTTACCCCAATCGTCTTCTCTCGTCGTATCCTTCATATCGTCATCTCCTCTAGTTTTTTTAATAAAGTTATCATTTCAGTGGTTTATAACTCTTGTCGGTTTACTTCTCAGTGTAATGTCTGGAACGAACTTTCTAAAATTTCTTTTATCAACCTCCCTTGGCTGATCATTGGAGATTTCAACTCTATTCTTTTTCCTAATGAGCATAAGGGGGGTCGCTTCTCTCATTATTCTCGCAAAGCTCGTTTTTTCCGTAGTTTTGTTGATTCGAATAATCTCTTCGATTTAAATTTTTCTGGCGCCCAGTTCACCTGGTGTAACAACCAAATCGGTTTGGCCCGGAGATGGGCCCGCCTTGATCGTTGTATTGCCAACTCGAATTGGATTTCTCGTTTTAACAACTTTACTCTAAAACACCTTTCCCGTAGTTTTTCGGATCACTCCCCCCTTCTTCTATCGGTGTCCGACTCCATTATTCGTCGTCGTTTTCTTTTTAAGTTTGAGAATTTTTGGTTGGACTATATTGACTGCCATAGTATTGTTCGGGAAGCTCTCCAATCCCCTTCCCATGGTAATCCGCTTCATGTTCTCTCGCATCTTCTCTCTTGTACCAGGTTCAAACTCTCCCAATGGAATCGTCGCAGACATAATTCTTTGGAACGAGCACTATCCCAAACGGAATCCGATATTTTTGATCTTGAAAACTCTGATGATTCTTTAGTCTCCCAATCTAATTTGACTGCTCTTTATGCCAAACTTGCAGCTATTCAACGTCAATTATCTGTCAAGTGGGCGCAGCGAGCTAGGATCAAATGGATTAGTGATGGAGACAAGAATACCGACTTCTTGCACAATTCGCTCGTTCAGTGCTCATCAAAACCATATTACTCAAATTTCGATTCTTCGGGTAATATCTTTAACGATTATTCGGCATTGAGCGGGCTTTTTATAAATTTTTACTCTTCCCTTTGGTCTGATTCGGGGAGTAATGATTTAAATAACCTTATCCATGCTTTACCTGACGACCTTCCTAGTATCTCTCATTCTGACGGGCTTTCTCTCTTTCGAGAAGCCTCTAAGGATGAAGTTTTTCAGGCTCTTCTTGATCTCCCTGTTGGTAAGTCTCCCAGGTCCCTGACGGGTTTAATGTCGAATTTTTTCGGTTTTTTTGGCATGATCTTGGAGATTCCCTGGTTTCCGCTATAAATTACTTTCTTCTTCATTCTCATATTCCCAAGTCCTGGGGCAGAACTTATATTACTCTTATTCCCAAGAAGACTCATCCTAAGTTGGTTTTCGATTTTTCGACCCATATCTCTTTGCAATGTTTGCTATAAAATCTTGTCGAAACTCCTATCTAATAGACTTAAGCCAGTTCTCCCTACCCTGGTAGGTCGAGAGCAAGCTGGGTTTATTATAGATCGAGGTGCTTTCGACAATGTTATTGTTGTTCAAGAAGTCGTTCACTCTCTTGAACACGATCGTCTCTTCCCCCCTAGGATGTTAGTTAAGTTGGATATTGAAAAGGCATATGATACGTTAAGCTGGAGTGTAATTCTTGCAACCTTGACCAAAATGAATTTCCCGGCTAAATGGATTTCCTGGATTAGTTCGTGTCTCTCTTCTAGTTCTTTCTCAATCTTGATCAATGGTTCTCCCTCCCCCTGGTTTCCTTCCAATAGGGGTCTACGCCAGGGAGATCCCATCTCTTCTTATCTCTTCATTCTGGTTGCTCAAAACTTTTCTTCAATTATGAACAGAGCCCTTAGCACCAATATGATTCCTGGCTTTGATCCCAATATCCGCTTAAATTTTAATCATCTTCTTTTTGTCGATGATCTTATTCTCGATCTCTCGCCACTCCGGTCCCACGGCTCGAATATAAATTTGTGCCTTTCCATCTACTCTAGATTGATCGGGTAGAATGCCAACCTCTCCAAATCTCAAATTTTTTTCTCCCATCTTGGTTTAGCAAACGTGTTGCCAATAGCATTTGCTCTATATTAGGCCTTTCTCAATCCTCTTTTCCCTTGACCTATCTAGGCATTCTTGTTTCTCTTAAAAAAACTAAGCATTCATTCCTTTAACCCCATGATTGATAAAATCAGAAGTTTATGCAATAGATGGAAATCTCTCAAGCTCTCTCCATGCCGCTAAAACAATTCTAATCAACTCCTCCCTTCTATCTATCCCAACTTACTACCTTTCTGCTTACCCGCTTCACGAGTCATTCTTCGAAATTACCAAAATGGTTCGGGATTTCTTCCGTTCAAAGGTGGCAATGGAAAGGGCATCCATGTCGTCGCTTTGGAGAAACACCACTATTAGCAAAAGCCGAGGGGGATTAGGCCTCAGTAACCTTCTTGTTGCTAAACATTCTCTGATGGCTAAAAATGTTTTCAAATATTTGAATGCTGATAATGTTATTTGGGTAGATATTGTTCGTCACAAATATAATTCTTTGAACTTTTGGAGCAATTCCACACCTCCTAAATGCTCTTGGATCTTCAGGGGTATTTGTAAAACTGCATCTCTTTTGAAACCCAATCTCTGGATTAAATCTGTCAATCCTCTAAAAACCTCCATTCTCCATGATCCATGGCTTTTTGAAATTCCATTAGCGTACAAGCCTACTTTTTTGAATGTCTTCACTGATCTGCTTGATAATAATTTATCTGTGTGTTTTGTTGATGGTCACTGGGATTTTGATCTTCTTAGCCACTCTTTTGGGGGTCATTTGTGTTCTTTAGTCCGGAATAATGTCTATATTGATTGGGATAGCAACAATTTGTGGGTTTGGCATCCCAATCCTAAGAAAATGAAAATCTCTTCTGAAATCTATCAATATCTTATCTGTGACACTAATATCTGTCCCCGATCTCGGGATGGTTGGAGGAAACTCTGGTCCCTCCATATTGCTCCGAGAGTTAAACATTTTTGTTTGGTTACTCCCGCATGGTAGAGTCTCGACCACGGATTACCCTCAGCAAAGCATTAATATTGGTCCTCGATCTCTTTTGCATCTTTTTGTAATCTTGAATTGGAATCCATTGAACATCTCTTTATTGATTTGTTGTAAGGTGCAAAGAGTGTTTGGAATCTTGTTAATCATACTGGGTTGCTATATTTATTTTTCCGGATCCAGTTTCCTCGGATTGTGGATTACGGATTATGGATTCTCTACATATACACTTTCTATTATTGCAGCCCATGATTTGGTTCTTATGGAAGTCTCGGTGTGAGGCTATCTTCCGAATACTACTCCTAATTTCACTAATCTTGGCTGTAAAGCTATTGCTCATGTTAATGACTTCAAGCGTGATAATGCCTCCCTCACTCGGGCAACGCCTTATTATCAACAATTTTCTTGAGCTCGGATGGTCACCTTATGTTCTTCGCATCAAACTGGACTCTCTCCAATAAGGTTGGCCATCTCGGCTTCTTTTCTCACTACTCAAACTTACTTCTATCTCTCATGTGCAGGGCAGCCGATTTGAAGTTAACCGCTCTTGAATCTGAACTTAAAGCACTTGGCATTGCCCTCGGATCGTCCCCTTGACGTGCATCTTGACCTTCGATACATTCTTCATCGCAATCGGAGCTTCCGTCGTCACTGGTCGGCCAACAACAACCCCACATCTTGGCGATTCAATCACATTATCAATGACGTTAATCATCTTCTTATTGCCTTGGGCAATCCTTCTCTAATCGAAATTCCCTGTAGATGGATTGCCCCCGCCTTTGCTCTATCCGCTGATCGGGTCTAATCTTCATACTTTGAACCTCTTTCTCGATCGCCGGGACCTCCCTGCGTTTGGATCATGAAGATTTTTTTGTAGACTTTTTGGCTTTTCATTCTAACTCACTTGTAGCTTCTCCCTGCTTTTATTTTTACCGTCTTCCTTGTTTTTCTTTTTCTCCGTTTCGCCTTTTTATTTTCAATAAAAGCTCTTTGAGCTCTTTTTCTCAAAAAAATATGGATATTCTTATCAAATAAGCTTTCTTGTGAATATAATTGATATCAAGACATGTTAAGGTAAGAGAGACCCTCCCGCCTCTTTTTGTTCATCCTAGCCATTGATTCCCTTTAATGTGATATGTAAATTTTTCTTTTGTGATATGTCTCTCATGCTCAAGTTGCGCCATCTCCAATTTGCGTGATAATTTCATCATGTTTTTGTGGGAATTGGAAAGCTTAGGGTTTTCATGCTCATCCTTTACCTATTTGAATGTCTCTTAGGCATTGCTCTTAATTTTTAAAAATAGTTGTCTTCTTCACTTCTAAGCCACTTTTATGAGACTCCGTGGCTTTTGACCTTCAATTATTCTAGAGCTTAGCTTCCCTCACCTTCTTTAAGTCTTAATCTCTAGTAGATACCGTCCTCACCAAAATTGGATGAAAAATAATTCTAACCATTTGATCAAACTCTCTTCATGGAAAAATGAATGCCTCTTTTCTTGGCTACAAGTTTACTTTTTCTAAACTTGGTATTTTCATCTATTCCAACTTACTAGATGCCAATGTTAAGCTATCCGAGCAATCGAGTAACACCCACAAGAATTTTATTAAACTTAGGCCTAAAGAGGTGTCGATTAGTGGCCTAGAATTACATATATGAATCTTTTGTACAAGGTGAAGGGGTACTCTTAACCTCAAAAACTCTGCAGAATGCTCTTCTAGATAAAATGTGGAAGGTTTGTTCTAACTCAAAATTGGTGCCATCCCTAGGGCATTCATTTCAACCATCATGGGTAAAGACTACCCTTGAACCTCTACCATACTCCCCTTAATAAGAAAAATCTCTATTTTTAAGCTAGAATTTTAACATCTTACTTGTCTCTCTCTTACATTCCGACCATCATTAAGAATAGAGCCTTTGCTTTCATTATTATTTTTTTATGCAAAAGGAGTTACAAGAACTAAAAAGAAAAACCAAAGCAAAAAAAGAGAAGATGGAGAGAATTTTAGAAGTGAAGTTGATGATCTTTGTAGAGGTCGCTAATAACTGGGTCGGTCAAGACCCTTGAGAAAGAGAAAGATCTCGTGGGTTAAGGCGCCCATAGTTAGCAAGTTGATCGGCAATCTTGTTGTCCACGTGAGGGATGGCTTCAAAAGCAAAATTCGGGCCATCGCCTCGCAGTTTCTTTAATGTGAGGAATACTCGCGGAGAATCTCCAAGCAATAGCTACAGTTGAAGTCTTCAATCATTTGATTAGCACCGAGGCGATCGGTGAAGAGCTTTGATCGATTCCAATTTTTCTTGCACACATTTATCTAAAGCCGCTTGAACTCGCTTTGATTTTCCTTCTAGTGAAGAACCCGGGCGTAGCTTCCTCAAGAGCATGCAAGAAGAATTTGATTTAGATTATTAAATATAATAAACCCAAAGCCACACTCATTTGAATCAGGATCCCATAAAGCATCAGTATGGATGTTAATTTACAGATGTGATGATCACATTTTCATCAGTGAGACCTGAGTCAGAACTCATCGACAAGCCAGGTATTGTTTTGACTTAGTCGGGAAATAGCTGACGCCTCAGCCGAGTCAAACCCAGCGAGCCTAAGCTCACTTTTAGTCTGCGACTTAAAAGGTGAGCGCTCTCGGGTCGAAACTCAGGACGCTAAGCTGACTCTATTTCCCGACTAAGCAAAAACAACTACCCGCAGCTTATGATGAGTTCTGTTCTGGGTCTCACTAAGGTGGGCCGGTCTCTCACACTGAAAGAAGAAACCTAAGGTTTAGAGAACTCCTTTTTGAATAGGCCCTTAGCATTAAAATACTAAGCAGTGTGAGCCCATGAACGCATGGGAATGAGATTTAAATTTGGAGGGAGACTCTGGAATACAAAGGAACATCTTGCCTTACTAAATATACTCGTGATGTAGTTGCAATAAGAGCTTTGGCAAATACATCACCTACGCATCAATTAAGCACTTAGTTTAACCAAGCACCTAAGCTAAGGCTATGAGCAACAAAAGGATCCAAACTCAAAGATGTTGAAGATGGAATTCCACTAGACAATGACTTTGTTGCAATCCCAGATAACATGCCTAGTAGTTTTCCTCGATTCAAACCACAAAAATAACATAGAATGTCAGGTAAAACATTAAGATTGTAAAGGAGAGAACAAGGTGGGTAACTTGTTGTGGGCTAGTTTCTAGATGAACATTTTTGATTCGGGAATGACATTGAGACACCGGATCTTGCTAACCTTTCCAAGCATTAATAGGATCCTCAGAGGAATTTAGGGTGGTCGAACAATCCTACCTTCAAGGATTTGGCCACGGATCCAATCATTTTTAGCCTCAAAGAACAAAAAGTAATGTTTCCAAGCCCATTAAGATCAAAGTTGTTACCAAAGATAGCCAGATATGCATTGGAATCAATTGAATTATCAAAGATAATCAAGGGAAAGGAACTATTTTCCATCAAATGAATATTAAAGTAG
Organism: Dioscorea cayenensis subsp. rotundata; assembly: GCF_009730915.1. NCBI lineage: Eukaryota > Viridiplantae > Streptophyta > Magnoliopsida > Dioscoreales > Dioscoreaceae > Dioscorea > Dioscorea cayenensis. The sequence continues at coordinate 40,851 of NW_024088145.1, forward strand.
GTAGGTTTGTAACTCACGGGCAAATCCAGAAGCCAAGGATCATGTAAAAACCTAGTAACATTAGGACTGAAAACAAAAATCCGTAGAATTTGGTTTTTAAAATATCAACGACCTTTGCAAAACCAATTTATAAAACCAAGAAGTATTAGAAGAGTTATCCCTATTCTAAAGAGACTAATTTGGATTTTTTTTTTTTGAGGAAAATATGAACCCAAAACTCGTTCTCACAATTTAACAAAGCAAAGAGCTGTTTGGTAGGAACCGTGGGGCCTAATGATAACTACCCGTGTTTGTGATTGAGAGGTCTCGAGTTCGAACCTCTCATATTACAATTCACTTTCTGGGCCCCTTGTGGGAGTTCTCAGCGAGAAATAACTCTCGCTCTCCCCTCCAAGATTACATGACAAGGGATTATCCAAGATTACACCTCCGCATCTCGCTTTTGTTCATTGCTTTGTACGCTTGTCGACTTTGCCAGAAGAAAAAAAGAGCTATTTGGTCAAGAGAGCACACCGAGCATTCCTAAGGTTTCGTAGACCCAAACCCAACTCAGATTTGCTAAGGGTTGCCATGCTCCAACCAATCAAGTGGAAGCCTCCATTCATGCCATTCCTATCCCAAAGGATGTTACGAGCCATTTTTGAGAGGATATCCAGGACAGAATCCGGGAAGGAAAAACAAAAAGATAGTGAGTTGGCAACGAGAAGAAGCAACTATTAAGGCGGACCACTCAGCTAGCTTAGGACATGGGCGAGTGGCTCCAGGCCTTAATGTTAGCCTCAGCTTTTTAAGGAGAAAGTTGAAATGATTTTTAGAGAGTCAGTTGGGAGAAATAGGTGTTCCAAGGTAATTAAAAGGGTAATCACCTAAATGAATAGAAGAGAAAGCTTTGGAAACTTTTTTGTTGAACCAAGAAGGCAAGTAAATAGCAGATTTTGCATGGTTCGACTTCTGGCCAGAAATGTCAGAATACATGTTTAAGCAAAATAAGACATTTCTGGCTGCTTGCCTGAGGCTTTGGTAATGGGAATGAGGTCATCTTCGAACATAAGATGGTTGAAGTTTGGACTAAAACCAATATCAAACCCGTAGAGAAAAATTAATTTTTCGGGGAATGATTTAAAAATAGCAGATAAGTTTTGAGTCACTAAGAGGAAAAGAAGGGGTGAGATGGTGTCACCTTGACGGATTCCTCTAGTACTAGAGCACCAGGACTTGGTTGACCATTGATAACGAAAGAGAAAAGAAGTCAAGAGAGATAAGAATCTATCCAAGAAATCCAAATGGCAAGGAAGCCCATCTTTTGTAGGGTTGCGAGAATGGTGTTCCAGTTAACAGTGTCGAACACTTTTTCAATATCAATCTTCACTAACATCCTAGGAGGGAAGTGTCGCTCAATGGAATGGGCAATTTCCTAACAACTAGAATATTATCAAAAAGTGGATCTATCGGGAAGGAATCCGGATTACTCTTGGCTAATCAATTTAGGGATTACTCTTTTTAAGACGATTTGCAAGAAGTTTTTAGATAATTTTGTAACAAACGTTACACAAAAGAAATCGGCGAAATCGAAACTTTTTAGGGTGATCAATTTTAGGGATAAGGGCAACAAAAAGTTTAACCACAAGAGGTTGGAAGCTTGGAGGAGATAAAAAGTGAGAGATAGCCTCAAAAAGAGAGTCCCCAATAACATTCCAATAAAAAATGAAAAATCAACATTGAAACCATCATGTCATGGCGATTTTTCCACGTAGTCATGGAACGGAGAAAGCGTAAAGATCTCTCCCTTAGAGATCGGTTTGATCAAATCGCTCTCTATTTTCAGTGTCCAATGTGGGAAAATCGTCCAAGAAAGATAAAGAAAAAAATTTGATCACGAGAAAAGAAGGAGGCAGAAGTCCAAAGATTTTTATAAAAAGTAAGAAAAAGTATTTTTCAATATGAACATGAGAGGTAAAGATGTTACCAAAGTTGTCTCCGAGAGATTGGATTTTTAATACTGAACATGCTTGGCCTTTTGTTGTCTTGAAAAAGGTCCCATTTGAGTCACCTTGATCAAGCCACCGCATTTCCTCGCACGTTGAGCCCAAAAATGGAGATTTGACACAAGAGGGCAGCATGTCTGTTGTGGAGGGCTCAAAGCCAAATTGATGGCCAAGAATCGAGAAAGAAGACCCTCCGCTCCATATTGCCGATCTCCAACTCAAGGTTTTTTTCAATTCCACATCAATAGATCGCAAACTTGAAATTCTCCAATCGGATGAGGCTATTTTTAACACGAGAAATAGCATGAGAGAAAGCATGTATACGAGAGGCGAGAGGTGGAGAGATTCCAAGCTTTCAAGATACTCGTATGACAACCATCATATTCAAACCAAGTGTTATCAAAATGAAAAGTTTTATTTTTAGGATAAGAAGAAATAAGGGTTGTAGGAAGAAGGGGGGAGTGGTCTGAATTAGTTCTGGGGAGATGGTGATTGTGTAAGAAGTATAGCTTGAAATTTAATCATGGTTCGCAAGGAAGCGGTCTAAGCAAGCCCAGCGCCGACCAAAGCCATTATGACCATTACACCAAGTATAAGTGGAGCCAACAAAGCCTAGGTCAAAAAGATAGTTAGAAGTAACAAAATCCAAAAAAAAAAGCTAGATTTATACGAATAAGATCTGAAGTTACCTCCCTTAAGTTCTTGGTTTGATAAGATCGCATTGAAGTCCCCACTAAGAAGCCAAGGGAGGTTTAAGGTAGTCATACATGAGAGAGGGTTCACCAGAGAACCCTCTGAGCATAAACAGATTGGGAGTTATAGATGATAGACAAAATCTAAGAAACATCCCCATTAGTGATAACAAGGTTTAAAGACATGCGAGTAGCTGCTACAGGGGTACACATTCCCGATACTTCGATTCCAAAGAACTATGATTCTACTAGAGATGCCAAGGGCAGGTATAACAACCCACTCCCAGTTTCTAGCAAACATGCAAGAAAAACAAAGAATTCTATTAAAATCAGATTTAGTCTCCACATGATAAATTAATAATATTAGGGTGTTAGGAAAAATAAAGAAAAAATAGAGGATCCGCAGGGAAAATCAAGAGAGCAATGAGATAATAAAAAACACACAAGATTTACGAGGTTCGGCAATGTACCTACGTCCTCGGAAGTGAAGCAGCGGTATTCCTCTTATTCACTCGTCTCTCCTCACGGTTGAGACAAAAAGACTAGGATTACAAATATTTATAGGTAAAAACCTAAATTTATCCAAATACAAACCTATTTGGATCCTAAACCTATCTGGATCCTAAAAATATCCAGATTCTAAACCTATCCGGATATAAATCCTATCCTGATACAAATTACAAGATTATCAAATCATAATCCTAACAAGATACAAATTACCCTTGTATCCTACCGAGGGGGCGTTTCCCCCGCACCCTAACCTATCAAATTGATGCTCTCACAATATGACGGATAGTTGTCATGCCACTCCACCCGCTCCCACATCCGCTGCTTACTTGTGTATATGAGCCATACACAACATAGGGTTTTGATGAGTGATGAGATCATTAATACGGTCGATGGTTTTAGGATTCGAGGCCCCTTTATAATTCCAACAAAAGTTTTTAAGAGGGTTCATAGCAAAAGGATGTAAAGAAAAGAAATAGAGTTAAGCAAGGTGGCACTTGACGCTTTCTTTTCTGGAGAACCATTCTTGCTAGAGCACGCCTCGCCAAAGCTTCCAGTTTAATGTCTTTCTGATAGTGAACGATAAGCATGTCATCGTTAGGCTCTTTTTTCTCTCTAGACTCTTCGTAATCAACATGGGGCTTCGACTCTTTTAATTCCTCCATGGCTTGGTTAGGGAGGCGGAGATGGTCGAAGGGCGACTTTCACTCTATCCACAAGAGAAGCATGCCCACTCTCAGTGACTGGATTTGAGAAGACAAAGGAGACAAGGAGATGCTGTGGATTCTCATCAGAACGAGGTGCACAAATCTCCATATAGTAGGAAGAGCGAAGATCGCTTAGCTTCTCAATGGCATCAGAAGAACCCGCACCAACCTCCAGATGAGAGGGAAGGGAAAGTGGACATTAGGGTTTCCAACGCCATCCAAGCCTCGGGAGTTGGTCAAGAAAAAGGAACATTATCCGCCTTCACATGATATTTGCCTTTATCTTTATGACTTCTTTTCCGGAGTTGAAGAAACCAGAGTATTAACAATTGGATTTTCATCGAGATTTGGACTTTGAAAAGCATGGCAGCCCAAGTGGTGGAAAACACCTTTGCCACAACAAAGTGGGCTAGGGTTTCATACTGCCTTAGCCGTGACCGTGACCACAAGAACGGCGATTTCGGGGCTTCAACCAAAGTCCAAACTTTGGCAGAGCACCATCTTCAGACAAGCCTTGGTCAAGGTTTGGGAGACCCATTGAACTAGTATTACCAGCCTCGCCAGCTTGCCGAGGTTGATCCTCTACCACCATCTCATGCTCGGAGGGGGCATGGGACAGTTAAGGCTCAAGAGCTCGCTTTCGACTGTCCATAATCGTGCACTTGGTTTCTCTGTGACCAACACGACCATACCCGTAACAAAAGACAGGTAATTTCTCATAGAGAACAAGAACAAAAAAAAGTTACCTCCATACTGAACCCAAGTGCCCTTTTGCAAGGGCTGGTCTAAGCCCATTTCAATACACAAACGGGTAAATTTCGATCTAGAACAGATAAGGGTGTGGTCATCGACCTTGAGCACCTGGCCAAACTAAGATGCTATGTTTTCAAGGAGTTCACCACTCTAGAGCTCAATAGGAACGTGGTATAGTTGAATCCAAACTGTCATTGTTGAGAGCTTCTCAAAGGTAGGCTGGAAGGATTCCTTCCAAGGTGACAATTGCAAGATTCTACCATCTATGGTCCAACGTGTTTTGAACTCAGACTATGAACTCCTGTAACATATGCCTTTCACAGTGAGACAGTGTTGCCACATTATAAATCTTTTTGCCTCTCTTCAAATTCATTTCAATCCATAAGTATTTCTTTCAATAAATCACACGATTAATCCACTTTCATCATATAAAAATAACAATAATAATTACTACGAGGATCCGCGCCCGATCGATTCGGGAGTAGTCCGCTTTCCTTCTTCTCCGAAATCTGGTCTAGTCTCCATATGGTTGACTTCACGGCTTTCGATTGCTCCTCTTTTATCTTCCTTCGCTTTCCTGCTCTGCTATTCTCATCCCCGGTGAGGGATACTGTGACTGCTTTGTTCAGTGTTTGTTGTATTTTCATTTGATCTTTGTTGCTCCGTTTGCTTTTTTAATAAAATTTGTGGTTTATCCATTTTATTCAAAAAAAACAAAAAAAACCAAAAAAATAATTACTACACCACAGTATAGGTTAATAGATTAGCTCGAAGGAAGATTCCTCTCAGAAAATAAATAAATAAATAAATAAATAAATAAGGGTTGGAGGAGGCGCTATGACCTGTGATGAGTCAACGAGAACAAAATTAAATGCTATTACTTTTCTTGGGCTGTAATAACTTGTCTTTTTTTCCTTAAGGACGTAATTCAGCTGTAGACAGACTAGAACTTTGAATCCTTCAATGCTGGATGCTCTATGGAATCATTTCCAACCACTTCTCCAGTCTCATAAGATTAGAGGCAAACATCAAGTAAAGATGGACGGGCCACTTTAACCCATTTCTTATGTTTTTTGCTATGAAGTCGCACTAGTCGTTTTTCATCACTGTAAAAAGGCATTATCTATCAATAGCGTGAATAGAAATAATGGACCACAAAAGACAAAAGGCTTCAATGGGACTGCATCAGATAATTGGTTCTCCTATGACACAAGATTTCATCCTCGCTACCTGAAAAATTAATTCCTCTCTTCTCATCTCCATCTCCATCTCCGTCTGAATTCTCTTGAACTGCAGTGGCTTGCTCTATTTAAGCTAGAAGTTACCCCCAAAAGGAGAACGCTTCGCAGTTACGCTTCATCCTTTAGGTAACTTTTTAAACTATTAAAGAGCTTTCTGGCATAGAATGAACAATATATCTAAAGGCTTGGCAGCTTGAGTTCCATGCTTTGCACCTCATGCACCACAATTGCACATCTCTCGATACGGGAAATCTATCTAGCTAGTTCTAATTAAGTTTCTAACTTCTAAGTACGTAGCATGTCAAATATTGTCTACCTTACAGTAGTAATTCAATCACCCAACCGACCTTATTGTGGCCATTTTAAATATATTATATATATGTCGTTTACAAGGCATTAGACGGTTTGAATTGATTCTGATCTTCAATGATTAACTAGCAACTTGATTTTTAATTTACCAAGTCACACCTCAAAGCCAGCCACTTTGAAAATATTCACGGGAATAATTCCTCATGCTCCTGATAAGTTCCTTGCATATACCTGCAGAAATGTCTGCTGAGAAAACAAGCTTCTACATACCATTGTCCATCATCTTTGTTCTACTTGTGAGTCCAAATATCCAGCATTCTTTGGGAGGCGACACTCTTTCATGGTGTCAATCTCTAACGGGAGACCAGACTTTGGTGTCCAAGGAAGGTCATTTTGAACTGGGATTCTTCTCACCAGGTAATTCTAAAAAATATTACATTGGCATCTGGTACAAAAAGGTTTCACCACAAACAGTCATCTGGGTAGCAAATAGAGAGGTTCCGATCTCTAACACTTCGTCTGCGGAGCTGAAGATGACCGAAAATGGCAACCTCGCTCTCAGCAGCAGCAGACTTGTGTGGTCAACCAAGTCAACATCTTATCCAGCAAATTCTACTGTTGCCGTGATTCTTGACACTGGCAACCTTGTTCTGAGAAACAAATCAAACTCGTCTGCCATAATTTGGCAAAGTTTTGATCATCCAACTGACACTTGGGTACCTGGAGGAGGGGTTGGCATGAACAAGATCACTGGTGAGTACCAGAGCCTGATATCTTGGAAGAACTTTGAGGATCCATCTCCCGGACCATTCATTTACACTATAGACCCCAGTGGTCTAAACCAGTTTCTATTACAGTGGAATGGGATTGAGACATACTGGAGCAGCGGCGTGTGGAACGGTCACGCCTACAGTGGAATACCAGGCATGGATCAAAGTCCTTATTTTGTGAGTAATTTCACTGATAACAATGAGAGGAAGCAATGCACACTGACTTTCAATATGAAAGATGCATACACACGAGGTATGCTGGATTCGTCTGGGCAAGCCAAACAGTGGCTGTGGACAAATGACAGCCAAAAGTGGGCAGTGGTAGGGTCTCAACCAGCAGATCCATGCGACATTTACTCCGTTTGTGGCACTTTTTGGCCTCTGCGACAGCAACAGCAAAAACATTTTGCTCTTGCCCCCAAGGTTTTTGAGCCAGTGTCTTTTTACAGAATGGAACCTGAATGACTGGAGTTCTGGGTGCCAAAGGAAGACCAGGTGGCCATGCAGTAAAAACAATAATTCTACAAATAGAGGCAAAAGAAGGGTTTCTGCCGATGTCATTCAAAAAAATACCCACAGGATCACAACCACTGGAAGTTAGCAGCGCTGAAGAATGTAGAGTAGCATGCCTGACAAGTTGCTCTTGCACTGCCTACTACTATGACCATCAATGTTTGATATGGAATGGAGATGTTAGAAATCTTCAGAAAAAAACAGTAACGCAGGAAGTCTTTATATCCGCCTCGCAGTTTCTGATATCCCAAGTACGGGCAAAAAGAAAAGCACCAGAGTGCTCATTATAGGCTTGTGCTCAGGGTTAGCAGCAGCCTTATGTATCACAATGGCTTTGTTTCTCTGGATGTTCCTGAGAAAAAGGCAAGATAGAGGAATGGTGTCAATTGAAGGCGTCCTTGTCCAGTTCAAATACTCTGATCTTCGCCGGATGACCAAGAACTTCTCGGAGATGCTTGGCCAAGGAGGATTTGGCTCTGTTTTCAAAGGTGCACTGCCCAATATGACTGCAATAGCTGTGAAACAACTCAGAAGCATTGTGCGACAGGAGAAGGATTTTCAGACTGAAGTTATCACGCTGGGCAGAATTCAGCATATTAATTTGATTCGTCTCCTCGGATTCTGCTGCGAGGGCACAAAAAGGTTGCTGGTTTATGATTACATGCCGAATGGATCTCTTGATCATCATCTTTTTAACAGGAATGATGTTGTCCTAGATTGGAGAACCAGATACCAGATAATTATCAGGGGTTGCTAAAGGATTAGAGTACCTGCATGAGAAATGTAGGGACTGCATTATACATTGTGATGTAAAAGCCAGAAAAATATACTTTTGGATTCTGATTTTTGTCCAAAGGTGTCTGACTTTGGCATGGCAAAGCTCATCCATAGGAATTTTAGTAAAGTGTTAACGAGCATGAAGGGGACCTTTGGCTATTTAGCACCAGAATGGATTTCAGGCCAACCAATCACGCCAAAAGCTGACGTCTACAGCTATGGTATGATGCTTTTTCGAAGTGATATCAGGCAGGCGAAACAGTGATCAATCTCGGAGTACAAACAACAAGTATTTTTCCAGTCTGGGCGGCAGCCAAACTCACTGAAGGTAACACCCTTAGCTTGTTAGATGAGAATTTGGCACATGATGCAGACATGGAGGAGCTAACCAGAGCCTGCAAGGTGGCTTGTTGGTGTATTCAGGAAAATGAGGCACATAGACCGTCAATGGGAGTGGTTGTGCTAATGCTTGAGGAGTCATGGAGGTGAACTTGGCTCCAATTCCCTCTTTCCTTGTGCAACTCATAGAAGGTCAGGGTTCTCATACTCTCTCTGGATGAGAACTCATTCATCTATTGGTTGAAATTTCTGCTTTGCAGGCATACAGTGATGTACTTGGATCTAGATTTTAGCAAGCCATTTTCCGTGTTCTTTTCTATAAGAAATAAACAAGAATAAGGCGCTGAAACAATTCATCAAAATTCAAATATCAATATTAATCTCATCAAATGTGTTGACTGAAAAAGTTAGTGCATGGTTTACTTTTTTTAATGAATGTGGTTCATCCACCTTTTTCAAAAAGTTAGTGCATGCAACATTGCAATTTATAATCTCAAGATCAATAGGATGCAATGATTGTTAAACCATACATCCAGTCATGGAATTTTAAGCAAGCAAATTGTCACTAGTTAACATGAAGCACTACTCTTGCGCTTAGTCTGTGAATTTATTGTCAGATTCACCCTGACGCTATAGTTCAATCTTTCTAAAAATTTCGGTCGATCTTCCTCTTTTAACAATTCACATTGAATTAGTCATCAATAAAAAAAAAAATTACAACAACATCAAATCATGATAGCACGAACGATATGAAGTTGTTTGAAGCAGGTCAGAGAAACCACGAAATTTAGGAAAAACTGAAATTAGTTGTTACCTTCAATCTTCATAGTCTGGAAACTTGGTTTAACCTTTAGCTTTTCTTGCATTTAGAGGACTAGGCGATTGGCATCCATTCCAGATCTGTGATTACTAATGAAATGTATAGACTGATTTTTATCATGTGTCATCTAACAACAGGGGCTACAGATGTTTGAGGATGGCATGTGAATCTTAAAAATGAGCTCAGTGGTAGAAAAGTAGTTAGCAGATTTGAACTATAACCTACCAAGCATTCCTCATTAGAATCCAAATTAACTATCCAATAATCCACTGTTAGACTAACATCTGAGGAATCATTATCTGTCCACATCTCAAAAGTCAATGCAAATTCACTAGATATCACTGACTTGTTCATATCCCCAATTTCTTTAATTGCCGCATTCAGCACGGATTCACTGGCTTCGAGCGGTTAGAAGAAAAAAAATATATTCAAATGACACCGTGATCCCCAGGTTAGGTGCTGGTGAACACATTGAACTATCATATAAATTGCTGATCCTCCAATGGTGAGGCAGCATGACCTGAGTGTTGATACCTTGTAACATTTTTCATGGTCAGAAGTGTGACTCTTTCAGACATGGATAAGAAGTAGAAGATAATGTTTCTGACACTTAAATAATCCTGGTGCCCCTGGATGACAGTTCATTGGTTCATTCTGTATGGCTGCAGAAATGTTTCGGGCAGTGCCTTGTTTCTCATGTTCATTGTTGTTTCTCTTGGTTCTGTTTGCAAGCCTCATTGTCCAGCATTGTTCCGGAGGTGATACCATTTCGTGGAGTCAAAGTCTCAATGGAAACCAGACTATTGTGTCCAAAGAAGGCCACTTTGAACTCGGATTCTTCTCACCAGGTAATTCTAAAAACTTCTACATTGGTATCTGGTATAAAAAGGTTTCACCACAAACAGTCATCTGGGTGGCAAATAGAGAAGTTCCCATCTCCAACGCTGCTTCTTCCGAACTAAAGATCACTGAAAACGGTAACCTGGCTCTTCTTGACCATAAAAAGGCCATTGCATGGTCATCCAAATCAGTATTGCATCAAGCAAATTCCACCGAGGCAGTGATTCTTGACACTGGTAACCTTATACTGAGAGATAGCTTGAATTCATCCAGCATAATATGGCAAAGTTTTGATCACCCTACTGACACCTGGGTGCCTGGAGGATGGCTTGGAATGAACAAGATTACTGGCGAGTACCAGAGCCTCACTCCTTGGAAGAACTCAGAGGATCCAGCCCCTGGACCATTCATAGACACCATTGACCCCAGTGGTCTGAACCAGTTCCTGCTAATGTGGAATGGAACTGAGGTATATTGGAGAAGCGGAGTGTGGAACGGCTACAGCTTCAGTGAAACCCCTGGAATGAATAGGGATCCTGACTACATCACCAATTTTACTGATGACCATGAGAAGAGGGTGATCACACAGGCTACATCTTTCAAAGATGTTTACATACGAAACATGATGGATACGTCTGGACAGAATAAACAATGGCTGTGGACAATTGAAACTCAAGCGTGGATGGTGGTCTGGTCTCAACCAGCTGCATGTGATGTCTACTCTGTTTGTGGTGCCTTTGGCATCTGTGACCTCAATAGCAAAACCTTGTGTTCATGCCCCCTTGGCTTTAAACCAGTATCAGCAAGGGAGTGGGACTTGAATGATTGGAACTCCGGATGCACAAGGAAAACAAACCTGCCATGCAGTAATGATAACTCCACTGTCGCAGAAACGGAAGGCTTTCTAGAGATGTATATCACAAGATTACCACCAGGATCACAACCACTGACAGGTCTCACTGCTGAAGAATGCAAACAAGCATGCCTCAAAAGTTGTTACTGCACAGCCCTACTCTTATGGCAGCGGATGCTTAATATGGAGTGTGGATCTCCGAAACATTGAACAGAGTAGGAGTCAGGTCAGTATCATTTACATCCGCCTCACAGCTTCCGATCTGCCCAGTAAAGGAAATGAAAAGAAAAAAATATTGTACTAATCATTATCGTGAGGCTTATGCTCAGGCATAGCAGTAGTCTTCGACATCACAGCGATGGTTTTAGATGGATGTTTTATCAGAAGAAGGCAGCACAAAACAAAAGAACCAATTGGAGGCACCTGTGTAAAATTCAAGTATTCAGATCTCCGGCACATGACCAAGAACTTCTCAACAAGCTTGGCCAAGGAGGATTCGGCTCTGTTTTCAGAGGCACCTTACCCAGTTTGACTGATATAGCTGTGAAACAACTCAATAGCATTACCAGACAAGACCAAGGCTTTCAGAATGAAGTTATCACACTGGGCAGGATCAACACATTAATCTGATTCGTCTCCTCGGATTCTGCTGTGAAGGCACAAAAAGATTGCTGGTTTATGAATACATGCCAAATGGTTCTTTTGGATCGTCATCTTTTTCAACAGGAAAGGTATTGGACTAGACTGGAAGACGAGATACCAAATAATTGTCGGAGTTGCTAAAAGTTAGAATACCTGCATGAAAAATGCAGGGACTACATTATACATTGTGATGTAAAGCCAGAAAACATACTTTTAGATTCTGACTTTTTGTCCAAAAGTTTCCGACTTCGGCATGGCAAAGCTCATCCACAGGGACTTCAGTCAGGTATTAACATCCATGAGGGGAACTGTTGGTTATCTTGCACCAGAATGGATTTTAGGCCAACCAATCACACCGAAAGCTGATGTTTACAGCTTCGGTATGATGCTCTTCGAAGTGGTTTCAGGCAGAAGAAACACAGACCAATCTCAAAGCACAAACAACAATTATTTTCCGGTCTGGGCGGCAAGGAAACTCAACGAAGGTGATGTTCTTAGCTTGTTAGATGAGAATTTTACACAAGACAGAAATATGGAGGAGCTGAGCAGAGTTTGCAAGGTGGCTTGCTGGTGTATTCAGGAAAATGAAGCAGAAAGACCATCAATGGGAGTCGTTGTCCTAATGCTCGAGGGGTTGTGGAGGTGAACCTGGCTCCAGTTCCTTCACTACTCCTGCAATTAACAGAGGATCAGGGTTCCATCATTTTAGCAAATGGGATCACATGTCGCAGACACTTCAATGGAAACTTAACAATGTTTCTCAGCCGATGATATATAAGTCATTTACCCCAGTTAAGGTTTGAGTAAGACTTTTGTATAGTTGTATCATGGCTACTCCTTCGCTACAAGTGAATGCATCTGCATGTAAGATAATTAAGTGATTAAATTCTGTGTACCTCTGTCCATGTTTTGTATTTCTCAGGATGATCTATCCCTTGCTTCCATCTTTTATGCTATGTACTCTTGCTATGTTGCTTAATAAATGTAAATTATCCACTTCTATTATATAAAGAAAAGGTGATTCAATACATTGCACTAGTGCTATGGAACGATTTATCTTTATCCAAATAGAAGCAATAATAGGTTTTTGAATGCCTTTGATCTTGAAGTCGACTTCCAAAATGGGGCATCAATTTGCGGAGATCCCATCTCTATCCACATTAAATGATAGTGGGAAATATTAGCATCAGACAGAAAGGTTCAGAATGATATAGTGAGAATGAAATTGCATCCCTCTCCACACACTAAAGGCAGGAATACCATCAAAGTTTACAGACAGATCATCAGCATTATAAAATAATAATCACATTAAAATCAAGAAGGCATGCTAAGTTTATTCTAGATGTTCTTCGGAACATAGAATCAGCATTATAGAATGCAACTCAACATCAACACATGTACACACAGTTTATTCGGCGCTTCCTTCTCAGCAAATGTGATTATCTTCTGTTCAACAAACTTCAAAACTCTTTATCAAAAATATTATCAAACACAAATCATCATCATTAAGACAGCAATAAAAAGATTTAACTAAGAAACTTTTGTTAGTTGTTAAGCTCCAAGGTTAAAAAGTTCTCAAAACAAAAGAATACTATGGCTAAGATGACCATATTAAGTTAAAAGATGGGTGAGGATCAAAGAGCTTCCCAAATAGAGAACATTAAAGGAAAAATGATTGACAAAAAAATTCCGGGAAGGATGACAAAGGTCAAGAGGTGATTATTAATGGGAATAACAATTGACCAACAATTTCTCAAGAAGGAAGTAGAACCCATTCCTAATAACAGGGGCACACATCTTGACAGAATGCAGCTATATAGAGTGTGATAACGGACTCTATAATGATGAATTTCATACTTTTATATTAACAAAGCACTTTAATCAAAAGAAAAATAAAATCCTAGTCATGCACATTGATAAAATGCAGCCATACTTGCGTGTATGCAAATCGGACTTAAAATCAGTCAACCATTTGTTCTTCAAATTTTCATATGCTCATCAAACTTGGCATCACTTTATTTCCATCTTTGCCAGACGCTCTTCCCCCTCCACAAGCACTGATCTTTGGAGCATTTAGAGGGATGTGATGAAAATAGGGGATGTATGTAGTTTATCCATTTTGTAAACAAACAAAACATCAACCTAACTAAATACTTTGTAAAATCTATAACAAAGCAGAGAAAAAGGACACTCACTAACTAAAGAGAGGTATATTTGAAGAGCATAATAGTTAAAAAGTGAACACAAAGCCAGAAAAAGAACATACTCTTTGATGTTGATTTCTATCAGAAGTTGGTCGCCTTCCTCGACGCAGAGCATATTCCAAGGTTTTTGAAAAAGTGACATTTGAAGATTGTTTCCTGCAAACAACCACACAGCTGATCAGAATCTATATATATATTGTTCATAGATCATTTTGGCAAAGAATTGTTTAACTGTTGTCCAATTGAAAATAAAAAAAAATAAAAAAAAAAGTGCCACGTTTACCAGTAACGTATATCATGGTGTTGTCCTCACTCTCTGCGGTTAACCTCATAACAGTACGTGGCCAATTCCCATTCGCTGCCTATCTGTGCTCTTCACCAATAAGCGGCTTCCACGTGATGCCAGACTAAGTTTATTGATGGTATACCGGGGATTATGATACCGCAGTAACCATGCGTTTCCTAGAAGCTTCTAAACCCAGAGGTATATGCCTTCCTTCTCCGTCTCTTTTAAGTCGGTAAAGAACTTCCAAAATTCAACCGGGAAAAGAAAAGAAGAAAAATTTTTCAGAAACCCTAATCCAATCTCCAAGATATGGCGAATCAGCACTCGCCGTCAGCGCATCGGCAGCGACGGCGGCACGTCCAACCTTCATCACCGCGGTTCCTCTTCCCCTCAACTGGTGGGGTGCCGTCAAGCCCCTCCACAGGGATCACATCGCCGGATCGGGATCGCTGTTGATCTCAGCGACGAGGCGCCCTATGCGGTCCCGCTGGGCCGTCCAGCACTACCTTCGCCCTGGTGACACTGTGATCCTTCTCCACGTCCGCCCCACCAGTGTTCTCTATGGTGCTGATTGGGGCGCGGTGGATGTCTCCTTCAACGCCGTTGCTGCTGACGGTGACTCGTCGGAGGAATCGCAGCGGAAGTTGGAGGACAATTTGATGCGTTCACGACGACCAAGGCGCAGGACCTCGGCGCAGCCGCTGGTGGAGGCGCAGATCCCGTTCAAGATTCACATCGTGAAGGATCATGACATGAAGGGAGGCTTTTGCTTGGAGGTGGAGAGATTGGGACTTTTGCGCGGTGATTATGGGGAGTAGAGGGTTTGGGGGCGTCGAGGACAGCAGCAAAGGCGAGCTTGGGAGTGTTGAGTGATTACTGCGTGCATCATTGTGTTTGCCCTGTGGTCGTGGTTCGGTATCCCGATGATGGGGCATGCGTAGGAGCTGTGGATAGTGAGAGTGGATTGGTGGAGAGCTTGCCAGAGGAAACGCAGGAGTTTGTAGATGCCTCTGATGATCCTAAAGGTAGGATGAGCTTTCCTTTGACCTAAAAATTTTAGTCTTTCTCAGTGATAACATGTTGCCTTTTAATCTCTGAAAAGAAATGCTAAATTATATCTTCTCAAGTTCTTAAATTTCTAAAATTTTGGCAGATGCTTGATTCGGATGAGGGCTGTGGCATGGTCCCCTTGATTTAGGTATTGAAATTTGAATGATTTTGTTCACATTTTCTACTCAGCAAATTATTTCATTGATTAATTGTTACTTGTTTGTTGAAAACAAGATCAGCTTTTGCGTTTCAACTGGTTTATGAACTTTCAGCTCTGTAACAAAAAGTAGCTGACCTTGGTCTTAAAGACTTCAACAGTACTGTTGTGTTCTTATATTTCATTAGAATGTGAGTAGCTAATGCAAGATGTTGTTTCTCTTTCAGATTGAAATGCAACTGTCATAGAAATAGATGAGAGAGGCCTTTATCAGGTACTTGTCATTGTCAACCATGCGCCTGCTGTTTTGATTTGTGAAATATCACCATGTTGTCAGATGAATGTTATTAGCAGAATTGCCATTTGGCTTTCCCATGTGTGTGGTTCTATTTCATGACCTTTCTGCTTTTTGATGATGATACTGTTGTTTGCTGAAAGTGAATCACCATCTGTGATTGTTTCGTGGATTTCTGGTGCTGAAAGTGAATCACCATCTTTGTGATTGTTTGGTGGATTTCTGGAAATCTTTGATTGATCAAAATTACCTTCCTCTGTCCAGGAAGTTTGTGGCTACCATAAACTAAAACTCGATAAGCAGCAGGAACAATGTGTGGGTTTATTACATAAACTTAACCTTAAACATGCCAAATAAACCACAGCATCTTCAAAATGTCAGATACTTGAATGCCCTAAAATAGATATAGTTCTCCACTCTGGTTTTGATCATCTCACATCTGATCATCTGATTTTTGTTTTATGAAAAAAACATAACACCTTCAAGCCATTCTTGCATTATGCACAGACAGTTGCATGCATGGTGAGAAAAATATCCACACATCCATCATTAATGTTCTTTAAAGCCTCCCTCACTGTGAATCCTCCTAATAACATCAGCTGGCTGCAAGCTAGAGTTTGGTGTTTATGTTTCTGCAGATGATTTGCAGGTTTGGTTCTCTGCAGAGACACTGTGCTCATGCCTGCCCTTAGAAGAAGCATGCTTCAGTGAGAGCCTAAAGCATGACTTGAGCTAGATGCAGCTGAACCCTTGTGTAGCCCAGAACCATGGGTTCTTCGTGTGTTCTTGTGGCTTGTTCTCAGCTCTCGTTCAAACTGAAGAGGGCAACTTCTTTTGAAGAGCTTGCTCTGATGGTCTGCTTGTTGAAGTAAACCAAGCTGGGCAATAGACTCAGAAGGTATTTCTTCAGCTGTTCATCACCCACATTTCTCTGAGCCGGATTGCCTTCCAAGTTAATGGCTTGCAAGGGATGTGTTTGCAGCTAATTGGCCGAGTCCCTTTGATGTTGAGATCTTGTTGAATCGCAGGTCTAGAAAGTACAGCTTGAGGAGTCTGTGAAGGCCTTCTACTTCACTGATCTTGTTACCAGCTAGATTAAGCTCCTTTAGAGAGGAACAAGAGGCCAAACCTTCAAGGCAAACAATGTGCTTACTATTGCATTAGGAGTTTAAAACATAAAAAAATATGATTATAATCAAGAAAATGTGTATATGCTGATCAATGATAAAAGATCAAGTTTGACGCTAATTGATATACTCATATACCATGACCAATTCTAGAAATTCGGTTGAAACTCAGGTCTAGTATGCAGAGAGCGAGGTTAGATCACGGAGACCTTCAATTACCGCCATATTGTTCTTTGAAAGATTTAGCATCTGAAGACTCTTTGGAAGAACCCCAGCATTTATCCTGACTGAACAAGATGTTGCAAATATCAAATCATAAATTCGAGGTGAATTGCATAGTACAGCCAACCAATATAAAACCATTTCAGAAATAAGTTGCACAATACCTATCGCATTTCCAGATAAATTTAGCACCTTTAAACCAGCAAATGAACTAAGGATCGGAACCGAAACCAACCCAAGATTTGTTATCTGCACTGAAGTGGCTGCCGGAGACAAGGATGAGATGTATGCACTAGCCACTTCCATGCCAGCACTATTTCTAGCATCAGGCTTTTCCAGGAGATGCACCAGCTGCAGCATGGGAGTCCTTCCTAGAAGCAGTTTTCAGAACTCTCCCCCAACTTCTTCAACAGAAAAAAACCACTCGGAATCTCAATTTGGCTTATCCACTCCTCAATCCGCTTTATTTTTAATTCATCAGAGGTCAGATCATCGCAATTCTGCATATATGATACTTTCTGAAGGTTGCCTCTCATCTCTGCATCATACATTGTGTTTTCTCCAAGTTCACTAATCGAACAATTACCGTTGTGAAAATCACCACCAGCAACTGATTTATATTCAGACTTGTTCTTCTCATTCAAGTATGAGCCATCTCCCCCTTGGATGTCCACTTCATTACACCCAACCATTGTGCCATAATCTGCCCGATGAGGAGAATGTTCTTCATTTAATTCATTTAGCAAATTCAAATTCTCAAAAAGATTTTTGAACGTGGTACACGTCAATTCTTGAAGCAAAAGCAGCATCAGTGGAGCTATCTGAATCCACCCGGAGGTTTGTTAGAGAACGTGATTTCACAAGGCCAGTTGGGGTATCTGCTGACAAGTGTGGGGACTCAATAGAATGGTTTGCAGAGTGTTCACATGAATGATCAGGTATATCCCCATCAAGATGCTTCATAACTCCCACAGAGAAAAGGAATTCATGCTGATTGTGTGCAGCAGCAAAATCTCCATGCTCGTTTGATTCAGCAGAATCAGTGTGACGTGATGAATCAATATGTCTGTCCATGATCCTTTCCGGGCTTCGAGCTTCATCCTCTGTGATATCATCATAAGAAAAATTTCTTTCTTTATCTAATACATTTCCTACAGACACACTTTTCTTAAGGCCCCCCATCAGAATAAACTCACTACTGCTACCCTCAACACAAGAACCACTTTGCAAATCTCCTGATTTCTGGCAGCTTTCAAATGAAGATGGAATTGTAATTAGCTCTGCACTGCTACTAGAGGCGTTCTTAAATTCTATCTTTGCTTTTGAATCAACAGAGGCGGTAGAAGTTTTCAGCCCTTTATCTTGAGAAATTACTTTAGAGTAACTGTGCGTTGCTCCATCAGGTTGTTGAGTGGCTTTCTGAAAAGATACCAGAAATGTTTTTCTCAGAAATAGAGATAGTGACTCCTATTTGTCACAAGGCACTTCTACATACCTTTGATTTCTGGTGGTGGAGAGGTGAAGCAAAGCATGAAAATTTAACCATTCCGGTTGATCCCCAACCAAAGCTTCAAGCACCAGAAATTTGCAACTGTGACAAGCTAAGTTTTTAAATTCAGTTCCTATCCTTCGGAGATCACACTTAAACTTTAACTCATGTTGACAAGGAGTTACATACATGGGTCACTGCTAACTCAGTCCTCAGTACGCTGCAAACATTAGCCGTAATCAAGAGAAAGGCCCTCAAGAACACGGCACAATCTCCAAATGTAAGATGATTTTGATCCCCACAAGGCGCAAAGAATAATCACCCTGTCATTGTCACCCCACACCCACTCAGAGGTGCGAGAAGAATATGGCACTTTTACAACGGCCAGAGTGAAATAAAGTTTTACCAACTAGAGAGATGCAGCAACCAAAGTATAGATCAAGAGCAGACCTGCAAAAAGATTAGGGTCACCATAGCAACGGATGTAGTTCACTAAACTTCATCCTAAGAAGAAATTAAGCAAAAAGGCAGAAATTCTGAAGGTACACATCACCACAGCTGCTTATCTTATACATATTTTGCAACAAAAATAGAGAGACTATGTCAAAAATAATTACAAAATAACATTTATTATTGGCTTGTGGTGTGACTAGTTAAGTTTCAAACATCGAAAAACCTAATTTAGTAAAGGGATGGAATGTCAAGTCCATCAAGTGTAAGGGTAAGGCATGTGGTAAAATGGATATTGACAAGAACAAACGTAAGCATTTGTAAATTATATGAGTTAAGGTACATTTGGGCTTAGTTCTCTCTAAGAAAAGGTACATATGGTACCAACCTCAAGAACCCATTAAGCATTGTTTTGAATTCAGTTATTGCATTTTCATTACAACACAGTTTTTGGATTAATCAATGTCATACTCATTCCATCCATTGACCAGGAACAAGCTCTCATTTATGTTTTCCATCAACGCCATGTTAGATTAATTCACTCTAAAGTCTAAATAATGTAAAGTGAACATCCTTAACTTCAGGTGCAATATCCTAGAGGAAATTGTGAATATGAATGAGATCATTGATTTCAACCCATATGTCAAGCCGACATCAAAAAGAGGTACATACTAACAACTACTAGTAGCAAAAGATGATGTTTTTCCTCCGCTATAGAGATGTACCAACAACTAATCAACTAATTGATGACATCACTCTCCCAAACAGAGTGGGTAGATACATCATCATATTATTTGATAAAAAAAGTAACATGAGCTTTCATATTAATTAATGAAGAATTTGAATTTCAGCAAACCTGGAAACTCTAAACGGTTCTGAGATGCAGAAACACTAGTAACTTCATGTACGCAATCCCATCTACCAAATTTTCCTAGATACCCCATCAAATTCCAAAGAAATTGCTCATGATCTATTTCACCAAATATCAAATCCCTCCTTCCACCTTGAATTAACATTTGTCTAAACTAAAGTGGATAAACTACGTTCATAAGTAAAAGCACATCAAAGCAGTTTACATGATGCCGATATTCTGCATCTAAGTTCCACAAATCACATTGGATTAAAAGAGTTTCACAAGCCGATTAGAGAAACAAGCCAAAGGCCAATCCTTTCTCCCAAAACAAGCAAGTACAAATGGTAATCCTTGCAATTAGAGCATCAAAAACCAAACTTTTCAATATGAGCGATATTTCTATATCAACAGGTAGCATTCAAACACTCAAAATCTCAACTTTTGCCAGTAGATCCACGCATTAGACAGTTGAACCCATGAGAAAAATAAAAAGAATCATTCAATACACGAGAGAGAGAGAAAAAGGAAGAGACCGAACCTTCTGGCCTCCAGATTGGATCAGAAAAGCCTTCAAAGAGAAAAAGAACTAAACGAGATGAACGTGAGGAGGAGAAAAGGGTGACAAAGGTGAGATCTTTTTATGGAAAAATTTTATCCGAGGACAAAGGGAGCGGTGGAGAATTAGGGAGGTATTTATAGGGTGAGAGAGAGAGAGATTGAGGAGAACCGCACAGCAAGCCACCACCCTTTTCTGCTCCTTTTGTTCTATGTATATCCTGTTATTTTTTCTTTCTAATAATTTGATATTTTTTTAATTTATTTCAACATAAGACTATTGATTAAAATATAAGATAAATTTGGTGTTTATTTATTTATTTATTTATTTTGATTTGATTATTTAATGTCGATATTAATTTTATTGGGTTTTGGTCATATAAAATCATAATTAGGTAGGAAATAAAAAGCAAATTCATGATTTCATGAGTAGTGTAGCGTAAAAATATGTCGTTTTTATTAATAAAATTAATTTATAAAATATATAGTTATATTAAACGTTTATGGGCATATATATATATATACATAATTGAATATAGTGGAACTACTGTTTTATTGAAAATCAAATGACGGTAAATAAATACTTGATATAAAAGATAAATAGACACACAAACAAGGCAAAAAATATGCAAAGCTATAAAAAAATAAAAATAAATAAAAATAAATAATAGAGGAGTTAGCCACCAAAGATGAAACACATCAAAATAAAAAAATAAAATAAAATAATAAAAACAACAACAATAGACTACAAAAATTGTGTATGAAAATCGATGTTTTAACCTCATGGTAGCAAGGACTGACTTCTCCGTTAAACAGAAAACTCACTGGTCTGAATTCCAAAGTTCTATTGTTGTGCTCGCACTCTAAAACTTTAGAGACCACCTGATTGTGTAGTAGACCAAGTCACTTGGGATGTTGGGTCGCCTGCTGCAGAAATCAATTGCCATTTGACAAAGGGTATATATATATATAATTATTATAATGGTGACCGAGGTGAGGGAAAGCAAATTGCTAACTTTGTCCCCTCTATAATCTCACATTATTGTACGGAAAAGAACACATTTACCCATGTACAATGAAAAGCTGCAGTAATAACATGTGAGGGGCTATCCCGTGAACAAAATAATAATAATAATTAGAAGTTTAAATCATAATTAATGAGTAACTTAATACAAGGATTTCCCAGGTAATCACTTGTGTGGTTGGTAATCCTTAAAATCTAGTACACTTTAGAAAAGGTGACACAGTTTTATAATTTTAAGATGAATTAATTAATAGCTGATACTCGTTGTTATAGAATTGGCCACGCCAACGCCAAAAAAGAAGAGACAGCTTGTAGAGCACCATTCTAATTTTCAGTAATATATGTTTGTGGATTGGAATATTTGATTGATATCCTGAGTTAATGGTGTTTATTGATGAGGGAGCACACCGGCTTGGGCTTCAGAAAAAGCTCAGGATTTTCTCAGCAAACGCAAAACCTGGAATCTTATTCGGTGTTTTTGGAAAGATAGCTTTGAATTTTTGTAATTGAAAAATTCTCCATTTTTGCAGGATTGTGCTTTAGTGGTAATGCTTTTATTTTATTTATTAATTTATTTACTTTTCTCATTGGTATAGCTGTGTTATTGTTTATTATGGTTGGATAATATTTATAAAAGGAAGCCCAATTAACAGAGTTAATGGTTGGATAATGTTCATAAGAGAAACCCAGTTAACAAAGTTAATGAGTTCCAGTACTACCAGATTTGATAAGAAGAAAGGAGGCTGTAGATTTTTAAAAAGAATCTATTGATAACCAGAACACATTGATCACATCTTGATTGGGTTTCATTTCTCTGCCACTTGCTATCACATGATTCACATCCTTCTTTCAAGATATAAATTATATCCTGACTAAAAATGAATTTTTATTTAATTATTTGTGGAGGAGAGGAAACCCAAAAAATAAATTTGGTATCGTCGACAGCAGGGATCGAACCTGCGCGGGCGAAGCCCAACAGATTTCAAGTCTGTCTCCTTAACCACTCGGACATATCGACTCTGTTAGAGAAGTAGTTGTTATTAAAATATTTATTTTATATAATACTAGTCCACAACTTTTTTTTTTTTTTTTTGGGTAACAACTGAGCTACACTTTAAAATAATATTTTTATGATTTAAAATTTATTTTTCTTCTTAATATATGATTAAAATTTTTAATTATTTACTGTTTTATCTACTTCTATAATCATGAGGATTTTCATGTATAATCCTACAAGTTACACATGATTTTTTATTATTATATAATTTCTAAATTTTAAAAGTTTAACAATAAGCATTGCTTGATTTAAGTTATTAATTTTTTTATCTACGCAAATATAAATATTAATTATTTTGTTCCTTTGAGTCAATGGCACAATATAGATATAGTTTAATAATGAAAAAAAAATCCAAGATGGTATAAATTCTTTTAATATGTATAAAAAATGGTCAAAACATAAAGAAAATTAATCAATAAATCTTGACTACTTGGTACTATTTTTTAAATATCTATTTTAAAAAAAATAAATATCTCTGCATTAATACAAAATCTTAAGCAAGACCAAATTATATATAATCTAGTAATTATTTATTTAATGAAAATTTGATAAATTACAAAACTTCATTAAATAATATAAATATAATGACAAATGCAGGACTGGAACTTAAGAAAAGTGAACACTCCTATTCATATATAAAGATGTTTTTATGATAAAACAAATAAATATATAATTTTTTAATACTTCATGATTAATTTTTTACAAAAACGATTAGTGTGACCTCACAAAAAATTGTGGAAGGACAAATAAAGGGTCATGCATTAGTTACTAGTAACCCCTAAAATTTATTAATATAACTAATAATTAATATTAAATAAAAAGCTAACTATCATATAATAACATATTATAATATTTTATTTTTTATTTTTTAAAAATAACTACAAATGCTAATTATTCACAAAAATAAAGGCAAGTACAATGATGTAATAATGTATTATTTATGATAGTTTAATGATCTTCTAAAAATTTATTATATAAAACAAAAATAACATGTAATGGGGTAATTAGAATTTATTACACTTATAAACAGTAGATAAACAGTATATTTAAACAGTGCTGGCGTGAAGTTCTCCACATCTTTTTCATTAGTTTTGGCGAAGACAGGAAGAAGACGATTGCATGAGAATCAATCAACGCATGCTATACAAAGGTCAAACTGAAGAATGGCTTATATTAATGATGACGGACATGACATGACATTTTAACTTAACTAGACCGGCATTTTTGGTTAGCTATCAAACAATTAAGAGCATGATGAACTTTTTATTTATACTTACACACCACTCTTGAATTCTTCAACACAAAGCAATAAAGAATGAAATAGGCTTTCCAGCTTAATAGTTTTTTTTTAATTTTTTCAATATGTATAAATAAATCAATTTGGAATTCAGATGTATCTCAATAATTAATTTTTTTTTCTTTTTCCCCCATCCGGTAATCAAATCTACTTTTTGTGGAGCTTATGAAATGTCCTGTTGTTATTAATATATTTTTTCATTGTTGATATATCTATCTCTTTGTTGTAATGCTCTTTTAGTTTACTAAACAATTTATGGTTTATTTATTTTTTAAAAAAATTAATTAATGAACTCTAAACATTTTTTTTTGAAATAAATGTGAATAAATCGTAATTTTATTAAATAAAAGGAGTAATTTGGTAGTTAAAAAAAATTAACTAATGGATTTTAACTAATAGACTCTAAGCATATTGGTAGTAGATCTATCTTATAGGTGTTTCTTTTTGGAAAGATCCGAAAATTGCATTTCAAAGGCCATGCAAGGTGAGATCACAGGTGTTTATTAAGCTTACTTTATACATATGCATGTTTATAAGACATATTTGTTGTTTTACGTCAAAAAATAAAAAATAAATAAACCACAAATTTATTACTAAATTAAAAAAACTATAAGAATGAAAATACTAAAAATCTTAAATGTATTAATGATTCCTTGTTTTGTGTTAGTCTTTTACAGTGTTATGTGTTGACTGGCCACTTTAGTGTGTCCTTTGTTGTTGTTGCTTTTCTTTTATGCATGTGATCTGTTAAACACAGCCAATTGTTATCCAAGCTTAATCGGTATATATGCTCGTATCGTAATTCATTAGTAATAGGTAGCGTTAAGACATTCGGTAAGGAGAAGTTTTGCATTTCAATCTTATTAGCATGATTTTTACATAAAATTTGACTCCGTATCAATGGAATCAAATGTCAAAAGCCATGATGCCAGATTTTCTCATATAATATCGGTAAAATGACGTATTTCCATTCAACTATTATTATCAGTAACTGGCCACTCTTGACTCTGTCAATGCGTTTTTCTACATTAATTTGTATCATTAATTTTCTTCTTTTTTTTTTTCTTGAGATTCCGGAGTAGAGAAGGTCTGTATGGATATATGACCACCATTTCTCTTTTGTATTCATCTCCTTTGGTGCAAAATTTTAAGATTTTGTTCTGTGAACCTTTCAGTATTGTGCCCCAAGGCATATCCTTAATGTATTTAAAAAAATAAAATTCAATCGCTCCCAGACATTATCTTATTAAAATAGATGTAATTTATTTGAATGATTCAAATAGAAGGACATTTAAGGGTTTTTTTTATTGCATTTTAAATTTTTTCATTTTCTGTTGCTTATGATATTCAACCAATTCGAAAAAGCTATTAATTACGTTTATTTATTTTGTCTGATAAATGTCCTTTGATCGAGATATACTCGCGGTTTTTAATTTTGGGGTTGTTTTAGTATATTATTTTTATCCTTAAATATTCATAAGCCTCCATACGATTTAAAACAAGTCTGGCGGAGAATACCGGCCAAGTAATATAGAGTGCGGCTGTGATCCAGTTGTTTTGTTATGTTATCTTATATATATATATATATATATATAAAGACCATAACTAGAAGAAAAAAAACTATTATCACACACACATATATATATATATATTGACAAACGGATGAGATGTGTCCCCTAGTTAAAGGGTGTTTAAGTGTCAAAGAAACAAACATATACAAAAATGCACTAATTATAACAATTTAACGATCCTCAATTTGCGAGTTTTAGATGAATGAGAAAAATTTCATAATAAAAGCTCACCGGTCTATATTGTCTTTATTTAGGAATAATTGAACAAACTCAGACTATTTTTTCCTATTGTACCTTGTACTTTTTTGTATTGTGGGATAATTTTGAGTTGTTATTATATGTTTTTTTTTAATAATTGCCTTAAATGAGATGGATAAAATTTTTCATTTATAAAACAAAATGCTTTTTATGAATACCTCAGTTTTATCTATCATCCCTGAGAGGTAGTTTAGTTTTCATTACGCTGGAGAATCGCTGCATTTAACATGTTGTATAATTCCGTTTGTTTTACCATTCAGTATATTTGCCCTCGTATCTCTCTATATATACTTCATTTGGTTTCTAGAATAAATATTATATATCCACATTCCCCCCACATATAAATATATATATATGATAATGAATTATTTGTGCACGTTTGTAAATTTTTAAATCTACAAACATTGCTATAAAAAATGAAACTAATGAGCACTGTCATCTTTAATCGTATACCATTATGGCATCATCAGCCCAATGCTGTGCTCAATTATGGATTTTTTACGAACATCTACAGTTGATGTTATATATATATAAATTCTTTAAAAAAAAAATACACATGTTGTTCAATTCACAAGGAAAACAAAAAATAAAAAGAAACTATAAATATCAACTGCATCATAACTGCATGTCTAACTTTGGTAGTCAAAGGTGGCCATCCAGTTTAGATCTTAATAGTCAGCCCTCACGTGTCATTTTGCTT
Source organism: Dioscorea cayenensis subsp. rotundata (assembly GCF_009730915.1). NCBI lineage: Eukaryota > Viridiplantae > Streptophyta > Magnoliopsida > Dioscoreales > Dioscoreaceae > Dioscorea > Dioscorea cayenensis. The sequence goes on from NW_024088145.1 coordinate 67,194, forward strand.
CTTTCCTCGTTTTTGTTTTTTGGTAGCCTGGACCAGAATACCAGCACGCCCTCTTACCAAATACCAACTCCATTGCTTCTTCTATCCTCCCATCTTCAGATCCTCAAATACCTCCTATCCTCATCCCAACCCCCCATCCACCATGATCACAATCCTCTTCCAGTACTCTTTCTTTCCAACAATCTCACCACCACTAGGCACTAGTCCTAGCTAGTCCTTCAACATGTCCCCTCTACTACTACAACTATTCCTCTTTTCTCTTCTCTTCATCCTCCATTGCACTTCAGCCATGGACTCTCTATTCCAAGGCCAATCCCTCAAAGACGAGCCAGACTCTCATCTCTTCCGGCCAAGTCTTTGAGCTCCCGGTTTTCTCTTAGTTCTGGCAATCCTTTTTCACCGATACGTCGGCATATGGTATTATAACTTATCCGTTCAAACTGTTGTCTCGGGTTGCCAACCGTGATAATCCGGTGACAAACACCACCGGAATTCTCATCATGGCCACGACAGACGGAAACCTTCAGGTTATCAATGGAAGTGGTGCCATCATATGGTCCACTAACATCTTCATCATCAAAACAGTTCCACAGACGACTCAATGATTATGGCAACCTTATCTTGGAGACAACTGACGATAAAACAATGTTATGGCAGAGTTTTGATCCATCCTTCTGATACATTTTACCGGGAATGAAGCTTAGTTTGAATATAAAAAACTGGGGATAACCAGCTGTTCACTTCATGGAAGAGTCTTACTGATCAAGTAAAGGGAACTATTCTCTTGGCATGGATCCCTCAGGTTCAGCTCAGATCTTCATCTGGGAAGGGGTTTGCCGAGGTGGAGATCCGGCCAATGGGATGGGGGGACATTTATTGAGTACTAAGATGAGGGCTCTCAATGTTTATGGATTCTCTCTAACAAATGATCAGCAAGAAGGGATGATGTACTTCACCTTTACCGGCTAACAGCTCTCTTCTGAAGTTTGCCTTGCAGTATGATGGGTGAGAACACCTCAATTCTAGTGCCACAGACTAAACAGTGGGCTCTGTGGGTACAACCTGTGAACAGTGTGAGATTTATGGGCACTGTGGGATCAATGAGCATGTGCAGCTTTGGTTTGGAGATTCTTCTTCTCCTGCATGTGAGTTGCTTGCAGAGAGCTTTCAACCGAAAGTTCCCCAGTGAATGGAATAATGGTAACTGGTCAGCAGGTTGTGTGAGAACAACTCAGTTGGAGTGTGAGATATTGCTAAGCAACCGCAGTACTAGTAGTAGTAACGGCGAGTGAATCAAAAGGGAAGACTGATGGTTTTGTTCAGATTGAAAGATTGAAGCTGCCTGACTTACTCTGAATGGGTTAACACTGGTGGATGTGAGGAGTTACTGTATGAGTAATTGTTCTTGCAAGGCTTATGCATATGTTGCATCCATTGGTTGCTTAGTTTGGAGCAGAGATCTCATTGACATCTACCAGTTCTCAGATGGTGGCTGAACCTGTTCATCAGTTGGTGGTGCTTGATCTTGGTAAAGAGATTTTTCCATGTTTTCACTCAGACTTTCCTAAAGATGAAAGCTTTCATTAATTAGAAAAAGTAGATGGTTGTCTATCGAGCTTATAGTTTGTCAAGCTTATCTTTTGTTTTAGGTGAGCTTAGAAATAAACACCGTTTTGACGGTGATTCCACCAAACTATTGTGGTGTGGTCCCTTAGCATAAGAACACCAACTAACACCTCAACATATTCTTCAATTTCAAGCTTTTGAAGCATCAATGCAAGACATCACTAATATTAAATTATCATCATTTTCATCAACCATACGCGGCCAAACTATCAAAACAGGTTGTGAAAATATATTCCATTACTTATTTTGTGATTTATTAAGACAACTCCGTTTTTGGCCTGCGCTAGAGTAGGACCTGTGGATTGGCCTTTTCTGAAGACCATATTAAATTGATCCAGCCACCAAAAGTTGTTTGATGCCAGTCTTACTGCAAATCAAAACAATTACTAGATTATTTATTTAGTTTATTTATGTGCAGGAGATAGTCTTTCCCTTTTAATTTATGCTTCTTTTATGAGGATATAAAATAGAATTTGAATTGAAGATGGGCCCTGCCTATGAAAGTGGAGCTCTATCCATTTTACCTGAAGCACTAAAAGCTAGAACAGATTCGATGCATCATAGCAACCAAAATTTGAATAGGCAATAACTTAGATCACACGTTAATGGTTAATGGACTATGATGTGATGCCTTTGATAGTTTTTGAACAATGGGCACTTTTAGCAATGTTTAGTTTAGTTTTCTTCATTCCTAATTAATTATGTCAGCCACTTGTGTGCAGATGGGAGCAACAAGATATGGATAACAAATTGTAGTGGTATCAGTTATTGGGGTGGCCATTTTGCTACTTGTCATATCCATGTGGTGGAGGTTCAATACAAAGATCAAAAGGTAAGTTATATGCATGCCTACATGTTCATTTGTTGTGAATGGATTATTTAAACACAACCACGTTTGCCATGGTAATTGGTCATAGAACAGAATGGTGGAAGAAAGATGGAAGAGCAGAAAACATATCTTCCAGTTTGCAGCTTAGCACAGATGCCAGATCAGGATTCTCAGGAGTGCTTGAGCAACAAGAAGAAGGACAAGAGGAGAAGGTGTTCAACTACCAGTATATACTGTTGATTTTATAGCTTCTGTTACTGATAACTTTGATGAATCAAATAAACTCGGAGAAGGAGGGTTTTAGCATTGTTTACAAGGTAATAATAAAATTATGAGAACAAAGCTTAGTTTTACTGACTGTAAATGGTAAATAAAAATCTTAATCAATGCCCTGTATACTGAAGGAGTGCTGCCTGCAGGAGAAAAAGTGGCTATCAAGAGTTATCCAAGAGTTCTGGCCAAGGCCTGGAGCAGTTCAAGAATGAAGTTTTACTGATTGCTAAACTGCAACATAGAAATCTGGTTAGATTACTTGGTTGTTGCATTCAAAGGAGAAGAAAAAGATGCTTATTTATGAGTTCATGCCCAACAAAAGTTTGGATGCTTTCCTCTTCGGTATGTCAAAGTTCCATTAAATTCAGATATATGTACATCTAATTTGTAGCATGTCTCAGTGACAAATGATGATAAATGACTGCAGATCCAAGGAAGAAAGAGATGCTAGGTTGGAGTAAGCGGTTTTGAAATCATCAAAGGAATTGCTCGAGGACTCTCTTTATCTTCACCGTGACTCGAGACTTCGCATAGATTCATCGTGATCTTAAAAGCTAGCAACATCTTATTGGATGAAGAGATGAACCCCAAAATCTCAGACTTTGGAATGGCTAGAATTTTTGGTGGTGATCAGAATGAGGCAAACACAAACAGGCTGGTTGGAACATAGTAAGTAAAAATATGGGTAATTGTTCTTCTTATGCAGATTAACCATACATTACTAAATATGCATTTGTCTAATGATGCAAATGCAGTGGATACATGTCTCCAGAGTATGCAATGGAAGGTCTTTTCTCAGTGGAAGTCTGATGTTTCTAGTAGCTTTGGGGGTATTGATGTTGAGATTATAACAGGCAGGAGGAACAACAGCTTTTATCACTTGGAGGACTCTCCGAATATCATTGGATACGTGAGTTATCATATGAATCATCAAGGCAGTACTAATACCATGTTAATGCAAATTTCAAGCATCTAATGTAGCATTAATTGATTATTTTTCAGGTATGGCCACTATGGAATGAAGGCAGAGTAATGGAGTTGATTGATGAGAATATGCACTTGCTCTGCCCAACAGGTGTCCAAGATGCGTGACATTGTCAATGTGTGTCAGATCGGCCAATGACGACCGGACATGTCTGCGGTTGTGCTGATGTTAGAGAGTTGAGGTGCAAATGTTCTCAAACACCCAAGCAACCAACTTTTGTTTCAGAGGTCCTATCCAAACAGGGCCATTTTCTGTAAATGATTTTGACTATTTCAATATTTTCAGAGGTAGATGCTCAAGCGAGAGAGTAATTATGTATATAACTCTAGATGTGTTAGATCTTCTGTTGTGAGATTTTGTCAATGAATTGTATGTGTGTAAATTAAAAAGAGAGTCAAAGAGAGTGGATACCCAAAATTCATGTTTCATGGCGATCATGTGGTAACTGATCACTGAACCATAATCAAGGTGCTCGCATTTTTCCATTCTTTGGTTTGAAGAGTTTGTGTTAATTTTGAAGTGTTCTCTGGGTAGAACCTAGGATAACTGCATTGAAAAGTGCAGGAGAAAAATTAGTTCACTTCAATGGTTTCTGTTTAGTTTTCAAGACAAAACGTGTTGAAGATTCAACAAGGAAATTTTATATGGTCAGAAGACTTTTTATGGTTTGACCTCCAAAGTCAAATAATCGGCTTTGTTAGGAATAATTTGGAACATCATGGTGGTCTCATAACAAAATGCAAACTCATCCCCAGCAATCATGAACAACAGCAGTCTGCTGCTTCTTCTTGCCATCTTGTTCCTAGTCATTATTAGTTGTAATCTAATACCATCTTCAGATGCGGTAGTAGCGACACTCTGCTACCAAACCAAACACTGAGGACGGGCAATCACTGGTGTCAGCTAACCAGAGCTTGGAGTTGGGCTTCTTCAGTCCCCAGGGCAGCACGAAACCGCTATGTGAGATGGGCTACCACAACATCTCGGTACATACTGTGGTTTTTGGGTTGGCAACCGAGATAGACCAGTGGCAGATGCCAGTGGCGTTATCTCATTTGACAGCTATGGAAATTTAAGGATTGGGATGCGAGAGGAAGCTCCATTTGCTTTTTACATATGGTTTTAGTAGTACTGAAAGTACCTCAGCCACTCTTGGACAATGGCAATCTTGTTCTTATGGATGCAAACAACTCATCTCAAATTCTTATGAGAGTTTCGACTATCCTACTGACAGTTTCTCCTGGGATGGAAGATGGGTCTAGTCCGCGGGCAAAATCGACTCTTACTTCATGGAGAAACCCGGCGACCCAGCCACCGGAGATTTTTCTCTTTGGAGTAAAACCCAAATAGTAGCGGGTCATCAGCAGATGTACATCTGGCAAAAGAACATGCACCTATTGGGACAGCGTGACCTTGAACGGGCAAATATTCAGCCTGAGACCAGAGATGTTCAGTCTAATTCGTCCGAGTACATGCATGTCTTTAAGTCCTGAGGATGACTACCTTACTTACTCAACCGAGAACACATCTATCATTCCCAGGTATGCCATGAATTTTTCAGGCCGAATTCAACTGCAGCTATGGTCGGAAGCAGCACAAGAATGGTTGATCTTATGGTCTCAGCCAAGAACCCCAGTGTGATGTTTATAACTGTGTGGGGGATAATGGTGTCTGTGACGAGGAAAAGTGTGCCCTGATGGTCAGTGTGTTGTTTGAGGGGCTTCGCACCGGCATTGGAGGCACTGGCAGATTGGAACGATGAGTGTTACTAAACCTGGTTGTCTTGTGAGAAAATCTAGTTTGCAGTGCAGTAGGACAGGGGACAAAAATGGCTATCTCACGATGCCTAACACCATAAACTACAAAGGATCGGTTTCTCTGGATTGATGTAAACCTCCCTGTTGATCTCGGCAATATTTGAATGTTAGCAGTGCTGCAGATTGTCAATCCTCATGCTTTGGAGTAACTGCAATTGTACAGCATACGCATTCACCAATATGTGTCAACTCTGGTATGGAAATCTCAAAAGATTTTGAAGAAAAGTGAATGGAGCAGCTGCTGGTCTTTATCTGCGTCTCGCTCCTTCAGAATTTCCCGGTAAAGCAAATGCTGCCATTGATTGATACTTAAGATACTTAATTTAGTCATTCAATATGTTTTTGCCATCAAAACAGATGAGGAGTTGATATGGTGGTTGCAAACTGCGACCGTTCTTGACTGATTCTTTGCGTGGGACTCCACATGTGTTACCGGTGGATAGTGAGCAAAAGTGACACAGGTATCTCTGATCATTAAAAATATTTTTTGACTTACTGTATTCATTTGCAAATGATTAAATTGCTCTGTTTTTATTGTGACCAATCAGAAAGGAGAAAACTGTATCAAGAGCAGATCCTGTTGGCATCCATCAGAAGAAATCTTGATGAAGCTGGTGAGAGGGGTCCATCCTTCACATCGTTTAGTTTTTCTAGAGTAGCAGATGCCACTGAAAATTTCTCGTCTGCCAATAAGCTAGGGAGGGGTGGATTTGGACCTGTCTACAAGGCAATACCAATCTTATAACAGCTCTTGTGTATATAATTGTTTCAATGTTTTGTGTGTTTTGGTTATTCCATGATCAGAATAAAGTAGTCTCCTCATGGCAACAAAATAAGTAGTATAGTACAACCATACAGATATCAAATTCTGCTGAAGACATTATTAGAAGTATCTTCATACAAATTCATTACAGGGCCAGTTACCAGGGCTGGAGATCGCTGTCAAGAGACTCTCCAAGAGCTCAGGACAAGGATTGAGGAGTTTAAAAATGAAATTATGCTTATACAAGCTTCAACACCGAAACCTGGTTAGGGCTTCTGGGTTGCTGCATTCAAGCAGGAGAGAGGATACTGATCTATGAATACATGCCTAGATTTCCTTTTGGTCTGTTGTCACTTGTGACTAGCTAAAAGTTCCGATAAAAGCCTTGACTTTTA